>NW_027437874.1:0-89000 GCF_965140245.1 Athene noctua
ACAGAGCCGAACACAGACCCGAGCCCCGAGCCCATCCTAGAGCCGAGCCGAGCCAGAGCCCTGTCTAGAGGCGAGCCCAGAGCCGAGTATTGAGCCGAGCCTCGAGCCGAGCCCCGAGCCCAGCCGAGCACAGAGCCCAGAGCCGAGCCTCGAGACGAGCCCCGAGACAATCCCCAAGCCCAGCCTAGAGCCGAGGCGAGTCGAGGCCCGAGCCGAACCCAATTCCGAGCCCCGAGCCCAGCCTAGAGCCGAGCCGAGCCAGAGCCCAGTCTAGAGACGAGCCCAGAGCCGAGTATTGAGCCGAGACTCGAGCCGAGCCCCGAGCCCAGCCGAGCACAGAGCCCAGAGCCTAGCCTCGAGACGAGCCACGAGACAATCCCCAAGCCCAGCCTAGAACCGTGGCGAGCCGAGTCCAGAGCCGAACCCAGATCCGAGCCCTGAGCCCAGTCTAGAGCCGAGCCGAGGCTAGAGCCCAGCCTAGAGCCGAGCCCAGAGCCGAACCTCGAGCCGAGCCCCGAGCCCAGCCGAGCACTGAGCTCAGAGCCGAGCCTCGAGACGAGCCCCGAGACAATCCCCAAGCCCAGCCTAGAGCCGAGGCGAGCCGAGTCCAGAGCCGAACACAGATCCGAGCCCCAAGCCGAGCCTCGCGCCGAGCCCCGAGCCCAGCCGAGCCCAGAGCCCAGAGCCGAGCCTCGAGACGAGCCCCGAGACAATCCCCAAGCCCAGCCTAGAGCCGATGCGAGCCGAGTCCAGAGCCGAACCCAGATCCGAGCCCCGAGCCCAGCCTAGAGCCGAGCCGAGCCCAGAGCCGAGCCGAGAGTCGGGCGCGATCTGAGCCTCGAGCCGAGCCAAAGAAGAGCCGATCCCTGAGCTCAGCGCAAAGCCGAGAGAAGACAAGCCCAGAGCCGAGCCTCGAGCCCAGCCTAGAGCTGAGTCCAGAGCCGAACCCAGATCCGAGCCCCGAGCCCAGCCTAGAGCCGAGCCGAGCTAAGAGCCCAGCCTAGACGCGAGCCCAGAGCCGAGTATTGAGCCGAGCCTCGAGCCGAGCCCCGAGCCCAGCCGAGAACAAAGCCAGGGCCGAGCCTGAAGACGAGCCCCCAGACAATACCCAAGCCCAGCCTAGAGCCGAGTCCAGACCCGAGCCCAGAGCAGAGCCACGAGCAGAGCCTAGAGCCGAGCCGAGGCCAGAGCCCAGCCTAGAGCCGAGCCCAGAGCCGAACCTCGAGCCGAGCCCCGAGCCCAGCCGAACACAGAGCACAGAGCCGAGCCTCGAGACGAGCCCCGAGACAATCCCCAAGCCAAGCCTAGAGCCGAGGCGAGCCGAGTCCAGAGCCGAACCCAGATCCGAGCCCCCAGCACAGCCTAGAGCCGAGCGAAGCCCAGAGCCCAGCCTAGAGACGAGCCCAGAGCCGATCCTCGAGCCGAGCCCCGAGACAATCCCCAAGCCCAGCCTAGAACCGAGGTAAGCCGAGTCCAGAGCCGAACCCAGATCCGAGCCTCGAGCCCAGCCTAGAGGCGAGCCGAGCCAGAGCCCTGTCTAGAGGCGAGCCCAGAGCCGAGTATTGAGCCGAGCCTCGAGCCGAGCCCCGAGCCCAGCCGAGCACAGAGCCCAGAGCCGAGCCTGAAGACGAGCCCCCAGACAATACCCAAGCCCAGTCTAGAGCCGAGGCGAGCCGAGTCCAGAGCCGAACCGAGATCCGAGCCCCGAGCCCAGCCTAGAGCCGAGCCGAACCCACAGCACAGCCTAGAGACGAGCCTCGAGCCGAGCCCCGAGCCCAGAGCACAGCCTAGATGCGAGCCCAGAGCCGAACCCAGAGCCGAGCCTCGAGCCGAGCCCCGAGCCCAGCCGAGCACAGAGCCCAGAGCCGAGCCTCGAGACGAGCCCCGAGACAATCCCCAAGCCCAGCCTAGAGCCGAGGCGAGTCGAGGCCCGAGCCGAACCCAATTCCGAGCCCCGAGCCCAGCCTAGAGACGAGCCGAGCCAGAGCCCAGTCTAGAGGCGAGCCCAGAGCCGAGTATTGAGCCGAGACTCGAGCCGAGCCCCGAGCCCAGCCGAGCACAGAGCCCAGAGCCGAGCCTCGAGACGAGCCCCGAGACAATCCCCAAGCCCAGCCTAGAGCCGAGGCGAGCCGAGTACAGAGCCGAACACAGATCCGAGCCCCGAGCCCATCCTAGAGCCGAGCCGAGTCCAGAACCGAGCCTCGACCCCAGCCTAGAACCGAGTCCAGATACGAGCCCAGAGCAGAGCCACGAGCCCAGCCTAGAGCCGAGAGCAGACAAGCCCAGAACCAAGCCTCGAGCCCAGCCTAGATCCGAGTCCAGACCCGAGCCCAGAGCAGAGCCACGAGCAGAGCCTAGAGCCGAGCCAAGGCCAGAGCCCAGCCTAGAGCCGAGCCCAGAGTCGAACCTCGAGCCGAGCCGCGAGCCCAGCCGAACACAGAGCACAGAGCCGAGCCTCGAGACGAGCCCCGAGACAATCCCCAAGCCCAGCCTAGAGCCGAGGCGAGCCGAGTCCAGAGCCGAACCCAGATAGGAGCCCCGAGCCCAGCCTAGAGCCGAGCCCAGAGCCGAGCCTCGAGCCGAGCCCCGAGCCCAGCCGAGCACAGAGCACAGAGCCGAGCCTCGAGACGAGCCCCGAGACAATCCCCAAGCCCAGCCTAGAACCGAGTCGAGCCGAGTCCAGAGCCGAACCCAGATCCGAGCCCCGAGCCCAGCCTAGAGCCGAGCCGAGCCCAGAGCCGAGCCGAGAGTCGGGCGCGATCTGAGCCTCGAGCCGAGCCAAGAGCAGAGCCGATACCTGAGCCCAACCCAAAGCCGATTGCAGACAAGCCCAGAGCCGAGCCTCGAGCCCAGCCTAGAGATGAGTCCAGAGCCGAACCCAGATCCGAGCCCCGAGCCCAGCCTAGAGCCGAGCCGAGCTAAGAGCCCAGCCTAGACGTGAGCCCAGAGCCGAGTATTGAGCCAAGCCTCGAGCCGAGCCCGAGCCCAGCCGAGCACAGAGCCCAGAGCCGAGCCTCGAGACGAGCCCCGAGACAATCCCCAAGCCCAGCCTAGAGCCGAGGCGAGCCGAGTCCAGAGCCGAACCCAGATCCGAGCCCCGAGCCCAGCCTAGAGCCGAGCCGAGGCTAGAGCCCAGCCTAGAGCCGAGCCCAGAGCCGAACCTCTAGCTGAGCCCCGAGCCCAGGCGAACACAGAGCACAGAGCCGAGCCTCGAGACGAGCCCCGAGACAATCCCCAAGCCCAGCCTAGAGCCGAGGCGAGTCGAGGCCCGAGCCGAACCCAGATCCGAGCCCCGAGCCCAGCCTAGAGCCGAGCCGAGGCTAGAGCCCAGTCTAGAGTCGAGCCCAGAGCCGAGTATTGAGCCGAGACTCGAGCCAAGCCCCGAGCCCAGCCGAGCACAGAGCCCAGAGCCGAGCCTCGAGACGAGCCCCGAGACAATCCCCAAGCCCAGCCTAGAGCCGAGTCGTGCCGAGTACAGAGCCGAACACAGATCCGAGCCCCGAGCCCATCCTAGAGCCGAGCCGAGTCCAGAGCCGAGCCTCGAGCCCAGCCTAGAACCGAGTCCAAAGACGAGCCCAGAGCAGAGCCACGAGCCCAGCCTAGAGCCGAGAACAGACAAGCCCAGAACCGAGCCTCGAGCCCAGCCTAGATCCGAGTCCAGACCCGAGCCCAGAGCAGAGCCACGAGAAGAGCCTAGAGCCGAGCCGAGGCCAGAGCCCAGCCTAGAGCCGAGCCCAGAGACGAGCCTCGAGCCGAGCCCCGAGCCCAGCCGAGCACAGAGCCCAGAGCCGAGCCTCGAGACGAGCCCCGAGACAATCCCCAAGCCCAGCCTAGAGCCGAGGCGAGCCGAGTCCAGAGCCGAACCCAGATCCGAGCCCCGAGCCCAGCCTAGAGTCGAACCGAGCCCAGAGCCCAGCCTAGAGGCGAGCCCATAGCCGAGTACTGAGCCGAGCCTCGAGCCGAGCCCCGAGCCCAGCCGAGCACAGAGCCCAGAGCCGAGCCTCGAGACGAGCCCCGAGACAATCCCCAAGCCCAGCCTAGAGCCGAGGCGAGCCGAGTCCAGAGCCGAACCCAGATCCGAGCCCCGAGCCGAGCCTCGCGCCGAGCCCCGAGCCCAGCCGAGCCCAGAGCCCAGAGCCGAGCCTCGAGACGAGCCCCGAGACAATCCCCAAGCCCAGCCTAGAGCCGAGGCGAGCCGAGTCCAGAGCCGAACCCAGATCCGAGCCCCGAGCCCAGCCTAGAGCCGAGCCGAGCCCAGAGCCGAGCCGAGAGTCGGGCGCGATCTGAGCCTCGAGCCGAGCCAAAGCAGAGCCGATCCCTGAGCCCAGCCCAAAGCCGAGAGCAGACAAGCCCAGAGCCGAGCCTCGAGCCCAGCCTAGAGCCGAGTCCAGAGCCGAGCCCAGAGCCGAGCCTCGAGCCGAGCCCCGAGCCCAGCCGAACACAGAGCCCATAGCCGAGCCGCAAGACGAGCCCCGAGATAATCCCCAAGCCCAGCCTAGAGCCGAGGCGAGCCGAGTCCAGAGCCGAACCCAGATCGGAGCCCCGAGCCCAGCCTAGAGCCGAGCCCTGAGCCGAGCCTCGAGCCGAGCCCCGAGGCAGCCGAGCACAGAGCCAAGAGCCGAGCCTCGAGACGAGCCCCGAGACAATCCCCAAGCCCAGCCTATTGCCGAGGCGATCCGAGTCCAGAGCCTAACCCAGATCCGAGCCCCGAGCCCAGCCTAGAGCCGAGCCGAGTCCAGAGCCGAGCCCAGAGCCGAGCCTCGAGCCGAGCCCCGAGCCCAGCCGAGCACAGAGCCCAGAGCCGAGCCTCGAGACGAGCCCCGATACAATCCCCAAGCCCAGCCTAGAGCCGAGGCGAGCCGAGTCCAGAGCCGATGCGAGATCAGAGCCCCGAGCCCAGCCTAGAGCCGAGCCGAGTCCAGAGCCGAGGTACGAGCGCAACCTAGAGCCGAGTAGAGAGCCGAGCCCAGAGCCGAGCCTCGAGCCGAGCCCCGAGCCCAGCCTAGAGCCGACCCGAGCCCAGAGCCCAGCCTAGAGGCGAGCCCAGAGCCGAGTATCGAGCCGAGCCTCGAGCCGAGCCCCGAGCCCAGCCGAGCACAGAGCCCAGAGCCGAGCCTCGAGACGAGCCCCGAGACAATCCCCAAGACCAGCCTAGAGCCGAGGCGAGCCGAGTCCAGAGCCGAACCCAGATCCGAGCCCTGAGCCCAGCCTAGAGCCGAGCCGAGCCCAGAGCCCAGCCTAGAGGCGAGCCCAGAGCCGAGTATCGAGCCGAGCCTCGAGCCGAGCCCCGAGCCCAGCCGAGCACAGAGCCCAGAGCCGAGCCTCGAGACGAGCCCCGAGACAATCCCGAAGACCAGCCTAGAGCCGAGGCGAGCCGAGTCCAGAGCCGAACCCAGATCCGAGCCCTGAGCCCAGCCTAGAGCCGAGCCGAGCCCAGAGCCCAGCCTAGAGGCGAGCTCAGAGCCGAGTATCGAGCCGAGACTCGAGCCGAGCCCCGAGCCCAGAGTCGAGCCTCGAGACTAGCCCCGAGACAATCCCCAAGCCCAGCCTAGAGCCGAGGCGAGCCGAGTCCAGAGCCGAACCCAGATCCGAGCCCCGAGCCCAGCCTAGAGCCGAGCCGAGTCCAGAGTCGAACCGAGATCCGAGCCCCGAGCCCAGCCTAGAGCCGAGCCGAGTCCAGAGCCGAGCCCAGAGTCGGGCGCGATCTGAGCCTCGAGCCGAGCCAAGAGCAGAGCCGATCCCTGAGCCCAGCCCAAATCCGAGAGCAGACAAGCCCAGAGACGAGCCTCGAGCCCAGCCTAGAGCCGAGTCCAGAGCCGAGCCCAGAGCCGAGCCTCGAGCCGAGCCCCGAGGCCAGCCGAGCACAGAGCCCAGAGCCGAGCCTGCAGACGTGCCCCGAGACAATCCCCAAGCCCAGCCTAGAGCCGAGGCGAGCCGAGTCCAGAGCCGAACCCAGATCCGAGCCCCGAGCCCAGCCTAGAGCCGAGCCGAGTCCAGAGCCGCGCCCAGAGTCGGGCGAGATCTGAGCCTCGAGCCGAGTCAAGACCAGAGCCGATCCCTGATCCCAGCCCAAAGACGAGAGGAGACGAGCCCCGAGCCAATCCACGAGCCCAGCCCAGATCCGAGCCATGCCTAGCCCAGAGCCGAACCCAGATCCGAGCCCCTAGATGAGACGAGTCGAGACCATACCCTAATCCCGAGCCGAGCCTCGAGCCGATCCCTGAGCTGAGCCGAGAGGCAAGCCCCGAGCCCGGCCCCGAGCTAGTCACCACGACCAGCTCCGTGTTGAGAGGAGCCGAGCCCGGAGCCGAGCCCAAAGCCCAGCCCAGACCCGAGCCAAGCAAAGCCTAGAGCCGAGCCCAGATTCGAGCCCTGAACCCATCCCCGAGCTGATCACAGAGCCCAGCACCTAGCCGAGACAAGACGATCCCAGAGCCGAACCCCGAGACAAGCCCATAGCCGAGCCCCGCGAAGACCCAAGCCGAGCCCCGAGTTGACCTGAGCCAAGTCCCAAGCCGAGCCCAGAGCTCAGCCTTGAGCCAAACCCCGAGCCGAGACCGTAGCCGAGCTGAGCCAAGCACCGAGCCAAGCCCGAGTTGAGCTGAGCCAAGCCAGAGCCGAGCCCAGAGCCAAGCCCAGAGCCAAGCCAAGTCTAGCCAAAGACTGATCCGAGCCACTGGCACAGACCAGAGCCGAGACCCGAGCCTACCCCCGAGCCCAGCCCAGAGCTGAGCTGAGACAAGCCCAGAGACGAGCCCTGAGCCAAGCCTGAAGCCGAGTAGAGGTGACCGCCGAGCCAAGCCGCAAGCCGAGCTCCGAGCCGAGCCGAGCCGATCCTAGCCCTGAGCCCGGCCCGGAGCCAAGCCGAGGCAAGCCCCGAGCTGAGCCCCGAGCCAAGGCCAGCCGACCCCGAGCCTTGACCAGAGCCCAATCCCGAGACAAGCCAAGTGGTGAGCCAATCCCCGAGCCCAGTCCCCAGCCAAGCGAGTCGAACCCAGAGCTGAGACCTGAGCCCGGCCCCGTACTGATCCCCAAGCCCCGCCCCAAACTCATCCTGGAGCTCAGCTCAGAGCCGAGCCGAACCCAGAGCCTAGACCCAAGCCGAGCCCCGAGCTGAGACGCGAGTCGAGCCCAAAGCCCAGCCCCGGGTCGAGCCGAGCCCAGCCCCGAATCAAGCTCCAAGTTGACCTGAGCCAAGCTGTGAGACCAGCCCCAAGACGATCCCCGAGCCGAGCCCCAAGCGGAGGCCAGCCGAACACGAGCACAGACCAGAGCCTAGGCCCGAGACGAGATGAGCCCTGAGCCAAGTCGAGCCGGGCCCAGGGCCGAGCCAAGCCGAGCCCCGAGCTCAGCCCCGAGCTGATCCCCGACACAAGCCCCGAGCTGAGCCGCAACACAAGTCCCAAGCTGAGCTCTGAGCCGAGCCCCGAGATGAGGCCAGCTGACCCCGAACCTAGACCAGAGCCCTGCCCCGATCTGAGCTGAGAACCGAGCCAAGCCCCGAGTTGAGCTGAGCCGAGTCCAGAGCCCAGCCCCTAGCCGAGCTGAGCCTAACCCCGAGTCCAACCTCAAGCGGACCGCCAAGCCGAGCCTCCAGCCGAGCCCCTAGCTGAGCCAAGCCGATCCCAGAGCCAAGCCCCTAGCCCAGCCCGGAGCCGAGACGAGCGAAGCCCAGAGTTGAGACGAGAGACTATCCCCGAGCCCAGCCCCGAGCTGATCTCGGAGCCCAGCCCCGAGCCAAGCCAAGCCGAGCAGAGCCCAGAGCCGAAACCTGAGCCTAGCTTAGCCCAGTCAAGCCCAGCCCCGAGCCCAACCTTGAGCCTAGCCGAGAGGAGCCCTAGCCGAGACCCGAACCTAGCTGAGCCTAGCCCTGAGCCGATCACGGAGCCGAGCCTCGAGTCGAGCCAAGTCTAGCCCCAAGCCGAGCCAAGAGCCCAGCCCCGAGACGAGCCGAGTCCAGAACCAAGCCCCGAGCCTAGCCTCGAGCCGATACCCGAGCCGAGCCTCGAGCCGAGCCAAGCCTCGAGCCAAGCCAAGCCCAGAGCCGAGCCCCGAGCCGAGCCTGGAGCTGAGACTAGAGCCGAGCAGAGCTGAGCACCGAGCCGAGCCCCGAGCCAAGCCGAGCCGAGCCTAGCCCTGAGCTGATCCCTGAGCCCAGCACTGAGCCAAGCCAAGTTGAGCCCATAGCCGAACCCCAAGCCGAGCCTCGAGCCGATCCCCGAGCTCAGCCCAAAGCCAAGCCCTGAGCCAAGCCCCGAGCCGAGCCCAGAGCCGAGCCTCAAGCACCCAGCAGAGCCCAGAGCACAGCTTCTAGTCGAGCCCAGCCCTAATCTGAGCCCCGAGCCCAGCCCTGAACCAAGCCGATCCGAACTCAGAGGCAATCCCAGGGCCTAACTGAGCCAATTCCAGACCCGAAACCTGAGCTGAGCAGAAAAGAGCCCCGAACCGAGCCGAGCTCCGAGCGGACTGGAGTTGAAACCCAAGCCGAAACCTGAGCCGAACACTTAATCGAGCCAAGCCCAGAGCCGATATGAGCTGAACCCCAAGCCAAGACGAGCTGAGCCCTGAGCTAAAACCCAAGCCCAAACTCAAGCCGTGACACGAGCCGAGACCCGAGCTGAAACTCGAGCCCAGACTCAAGCCGAGCCGAGCCCCGACCTGAGCTGAGCCAAACACGGAGCCGAGCACCGAGCCGAACATAGCCCAGACCCAAACCCTTAAACGAGCCGAAACCCGAGCCCAGCCTCCAACAGAACCGAGCCGAAACCCGCGCTGACCCCGAGCTGAGCTGAACCGAACCCTGCCCCAAGCTGAGCCCCGAGCCCAGCTCAGAGCCAAGCCTCGACCACTGAGCAGAGCCCAGAGTGCAGCTTCTAGCCGAGCCACGAGCCCAGCCACGAGCCGAGCCAAGCAGAGCAACTAGCCAAGCCCCAAGCCCAGCCCAGAGCGGAGCCAAAACATGAGCCGAGGCCCGAGTCGAGCCCACCCAAATCCCGAGACGAGACGAGATGAAACCCAATCCCACACTCGAGCCAAGCCACAAGCCTGGCCCCGAGGCAAGCCGATCCCCGAGCTGAGCCCAGAGCCAAGCCAAAACCTGAGCCGAGCCTCGAGTCGAGCTATGACACGAGCCCAGCCCAGCCCCGAGCCCAGCTCTGAGCCAAGCCGAGCTGAACCCTGAGCCGAGATGAGCCGAGCAGAGCCGAGCCCTGAAACGAAACCCAAGCCCAGACTCGAGCCAAGCAATGAGCCGAGCTGAGCCCCGAGCCGAGTGCAGCTGAAACTTGACCCGACCCAGAGCCGAACCTAGCTGAATCCTGAGGAGAGACAAGCCGAGCCAAGCCCAGCCCAGAGCCCAGCCCAGAGCCGAGCCTCGAGCACTGAGCAGAGCCTGGAGCGCAGCTTCTAGATGAGCCTGAGCCCAGCTGTTGGAGAACGGCTTGCAGAGAGCAAGGCCATGGGTCTCTGCAGAAGCTGATTGCAGCCATCTGAGGTAAACAAAGGAAAAAACCCAGGGTACAGTTATGCCAAATAACAGACTGTTATGTTAACAAAGAGAGAAACTGAGGTACACAATGGCCTTGATGGTAAAAACAACCTTGGGAAAGGAGGCAGGCCAGAAGAGGGAAGATGTTGTGACGTATCTGAAATGCCACAAGGGGCTGGGATATTATAATGTAGCCTTTTACATGTATCCAATAGATTTGTGAGTAGTATGCATGATTATTGTAGAGTGCTTATATAAGGTGTGATTTCTTTCAATAAAGTTGAAGCTTGCTCTATCATTCACATTGAATTGGCTGCTTGCTTCCTCTGCCCGTCGCAAGTGGCGCACTGAACAGGGTTACCCGAACCCTGCTTTTCCACCAGACGGAATCCGGGAAGCGACGGAACGGATTTTCGGAGCAGGAAGGCGAGAAGGTCACTGCCTGGTGCAGGAGATGTGTGCCGTCTCCTGAAGCGCCGGGATTTGTAAGGCTGACATTGGAGCAGCGGATCCACAATATTGCTTCAGGAGATACTGCGGACCGAGAGGGCTAATGAGGAATAGGCCGAAGTGGTATATCCAGGAAAGGCCATAATGAAGGCTGAATTTGGGGAAACCTAGGAAAAGCCAGCACTGGTTGTTAGCTACTGAAGGGATACTGCTGAAGGTCGTCAAGCTACGATACAGGAAAAGGAATCAAAACAAGTCTGCCCGGGCAGGACAATGGAACAAGAGGTAGCCCTCAAGATTTTTGCTTTTTAGAAAAGCGGGGAGTAAGTCCGATAAAAAACTTAGCCGCACTGATTGGTCTGGGCAAGGCTAAGGGACACTTTAAAGAGACAAATTTATTGTTTGAAGAAGCAGTATGGTGTGATAATCTTTTAGACTCTGATGCTGTAAATCCTGAAAAAGAATCTGAACTGTCTGGTCTGTATCCTCCCTTAATTGGGGATGATCTGTAGATAAAAGTGAGGCGAAAAAACCGTAAAAGTGAGGCGAAAAAACTTTGGTGCAAGGGAATATGGACACGGCAAGAAAAATTCTTACTCCTGTAAGCTATGAGCCGAGTCATCAGCCACGTTGGGAAGAACGGCATTTTTCTGTTATTAAAGATTTAAGCATTAATAAGAACGGGCTGCAAAAACTCAGACTACAACAGCTGTACTGGAGGCGATGGCTCAGGGATATCGATTGGCCCCATAAAAATTGGCTAACACTTTTAAGAAAAAACGGCATTCACGCTGGCACAGTACTCTATCTGAAAAACCGAGCGTGTGGATCTCCGTGCTCAGCGTTCGGAGCTGGCGGCGGCGGCCCGGGGCCTCCCTGACCCCCCCGCCGCGGAGCAGCTGCCTGCGGCTGAGCCCGGCACTGCGCGCTCGCCCCCCCCCCCCCGCCAAAAGCGGCAGGGGGATGCGGCACAGGCTTTAGATGTTCTTAATGGAATCTTCGTATTTGTAATATTTGTCACTTTATGTTGTGAGTGATAAGTGTCAGGAGCTCCTTTGTGTGTGTGTGTGATTGTGTGTGTGTGTGTGTCTGTGTGTGTGTGTGTGTGAGACGCGGCCCACTGCAGCCGCGGAGTTCTCCGCCCAGGGAAGCGGCCGGCCAGGAACTGCAGGGTCCTAGTGCCCGCCCGCTGGGGCATCGGTGCTGCAGTTTGTTTAGGCTCAGTGTTCTCAGTGTTACAGGTGAAATACCTCCTCTAGCAGGGGGCAGTCATTCTGTGTTGATTGTTGTTTTGAATTTAGGTGCATACTCTGAGGGGAGAGTGCACCTCTGTACCATCTGCCTAATGGAAATACTGTTAAAAAATCATCTGCAACCTTACAGGGGTTGTTTGTTTTACCAGGGGTCGTAGATGCTGATTATGAAGAGAAAAATCAAAATTATGGTCTGTACCCCTATGTTCAGTAACAAAAAAAAGTAAAAAAATGTTCAGCTTGTTAAAGAAGCTGCAATTACTCAGGATTTGGATCAGCAGGTACCCCTTAAATATTTTTGGACTAAAACAGTAACACAAGGTTAACTTCTGGTAAAATGTACTCTCGTTAAAGCTAAAAAATCTGTCGAGCTAACAGGCATTTTAGATACTGGTGCAGATGTGACCATAATATCTGTGAGCAGACTGGCTGTTAGCTCTGGTACCTCAAATGCTTTTCAGGGTTGGTGTCATGCTTTAACAATTTAAAGCAATGATCTCATTCATGTAAGGGGCCCAGAAAGCTGGGTAGCAAATATTCATCCATTTATATTGGAAACCCCTATTGCATTTTGGGGTCATAACTGTATAACTCAATGAGGAACTCAAATTGGATCAAATTTGTCTTAATCACCACTGTAGCACAACCCACCCTGAAACCCACCCTGACACTCACCTTGTGAACCGAATCACCTGTGTGTATTGTCCTGCAACAACTTAAAACTGTTATTAAGACTTTAAAAGATTTACAGACACTGTTAGGAACCATAAATTGCTTACAGCCGTTGTGGGCCTAACTCATGATCATCTGCATAGCATTTTTGATATTTTGTGAAAAGATCCTTCACTGACATCACCCAAAGTACTTACAGAAAAAGCAAAACAAGATCTTCACCATATAGCTAATAAGCATCGCAAGTACACTGCATTCCCCCACAGGACAAACCATCGTAGAAAGAGCGCACCAGACCTTGAAAGTGCTTTTGCAAAAACAAAAGGGGGGAGAGAGCTTGGCTCCAGGTCAGCCATTTGCTCTGCTGTAAAACGCATGCATTTCTCCCACCAGAATGCCAGAGCAACACAAAACCAGTTTTCTTTATCAAGGCATCCAGCTAAAAACATCCCTGCAACTTGCCCTGAATACGAGAAAGACTCCATCTCTTCAAACCTTTTAAACATCTCCCCTGTGTTACAGGTGTCACCAATATTGTGTCATTTTTCATCACAGATACCAAATCAACAAGAAGTCCAGAGCAAAGCTCAAGTGTTAACAAAAACCTAGAAAGGGGTAACTGGGAAGGACCATTTCCTTTAATAACCTGGGGAAGAGGTTATGCTTGTGTCTCCACAGGTCTCATCTCCAATGGTCACCGACAAGGTGTGTGCAACCACACCTGAGGGTGAGAGGCAGCCAGCACTCAGGATCCAGCTGTGGGTGCTGTGGGTGCCCCTGTGACAACAGTTTGCGATCTCTTTGATCTTTTAAGCAGAATGTCTGAGTAATGTTTGCTACTGCAACAGGACAAACTACACTACAGTTGCCAATTCTGTTAAGAGAAAATGCTAACAGTAATTGTAACTCCTTTATGAAATATATAGGCTTACTAGTCACTTGTGCAAAATGTAGTTTAGATAAAATATAGTTATTAATAAGGATAAGATGCTGTAAGAATGTATGTATTCCACTTCCTTTGTTTAGTAATATTAAGAATTAAGAGCTCAAGTGTTTAACCTTATTTAGAAACTCCCTTGGTTTTCCCCCTGGAGTACTGGCCAGGCTCTGGGTGGAACCCAACAGGAGGATGAAATCAGATGTTTCCGCTCAAAGAAAGTTGCCAGTTATTTTGGCCTGTTCCTTTAAAGGCTGGACCTGCTTGCAGCAACTTTGGATGCCTCACCTACGGATGGACGCATCACGTAGGGTTTCCAGTTTGTGAGGAAGGGCACTCTAAATTCTCGCTGTATCCAGGGTTCCCTAGCAGTTGCGGATCTGAATGTTAGTACCGTATTTTCCTTACTGTTTGTTTCTGTACTATTTAGTCAAATCCCTTAAATATGGATAGTGAAATTAGTCTACTATTTTTAATTAGAACTATTCTAAGTATGCTGTGTTTTGAAGTTTGTCTAACCCTTAATTGATACAGCTCTCAAACAAGTCTTGCAGGTGCCGCAGCAAAACAAAGAAAAAGGAGGGCTGGAAGGCATCGGCCTCACACAGCTTCTGACAAACAGCTAAGCTTTAATGAAGAACAGGCCTCGTAAGATAGATAAGAAACTGCAGAGTTGTGCCAAGGTGGCAGGGAAAGATCAATCAGGACAGCAGGCATTTTGCCTGGGCTTAGCAACTGCTGCCGACCCATCCCAGACCTGTTTGGTATGCCATTTGTACTGGTCATTATGGTTGGTATAATCAGACAGTCTGGCTGAGATGGCAAGATGTGACTCCTTCAGCAGTACCGGTGAATAGCACTAGGTTTTGTAGTGATGTTTATACAATAAATTTGCATCTTGAAGAAGGAAGAGGGTTTAATAATGATTTGACTAAAAGGTTACCAATTATTAGATGGTTAAAAAATTTTTGTTTTTACATGGAATAACAGTTTAAATTGTCATTGTAATCCTTTTAATGGTGTTAACCTGTGTGTGGAAGTGTTTTATGAGAATGATGGACTGAACAATAAAAGGGGTCTGGATCACTCAAAAACAAAAAGGGGGATTTGTGGAATGCCTGGGAAACAACGGACATGTTATGAGTGATCCAGACTGAGTGGCATCACTGTAATCAGGCTGTAGCTGTTGGGAAGAACACCGGCAAGGCCGAGAGGATGAGAAACTGCGTGAGTAGCAAAGAAATAAGGATGCTGGACTGTGGGAAATAAGATGTTTGCCTAACAGAAGAACTACGTGTGAACACCATAACGGGACCAACCATAGAGGGCGTGAAGGCTTGTGGGCAGTAGTATAGAACCAATCCTAGTTTGTTTGCTTTCATGTGATTGCTCTTCGATAGTATGTGGGATGCTTTGTACTTGATAAGGTTCCTTCGACAGTTTAAGGCGCGCTGTATTACAGAGTCGAGCTGCCATACACTTTCTTTTGCTTGCCCAGGGGCATGGATGTAAAGATTTTGATGGGATGTGTTGTTTTAATCTATCCGACCACAGTCAATTAATTCAAAACCAATTACAATGGATGAAGCAACGTTTACAAAAAACACAAGTGGTTGTCAATCCTTGAGACAAATGGTTACAATCTGTGTTTGGTCTGTCCCTATGGCTACAAGGTCTGTTACAAGAAGGATTGCGGTGATTAGGAATAGTACTATTGATTGTAGTAATTATTAAAATAGCATATATTTGTATAATGACAAATATTAGTAAATTTATGCTTGTGCAGCCTGCATAAAAAGAAAAAGGGGGAATTGTTGGAGAACGGCTTGCAGAGAGCAAGGCCATGGGTCTCTGCAGAAGCTGATTGCAGCCATCTGAGGTAAACAAAGGAAAAAACCCAGGGTACAGTTATGCCAAACAACAGACTGTTATGTTAACAAAGAGAGAAACTGAGGTACACAATGGCCTTGATGGTAAAAACAACCTTGGGAAAGGAGGCAGGCCAGAAGAGGGAAGATGTTGTGACATGTCTGAGATGCCACAGGGGGCTGGGATATTATAATGTAGCTTTTTACATGTATCCAATAGATTTGTGAGTAGTATGCATGACTATTGTAGAGTGCTTATATAAGGGGTGATTTCTTTAAATAAAGTTGAAGCTTGCTCTATCATTCACATTGAATCGGCTGCTTGCTTCCTCCGCCCATCGCACCCAGCCCCGAGTCGAGCCAGCTGAGCCGAACCTTATTTAGCATTTCTTGCAGTGTAGGTTGGTATCGTACATATAAAATACCTTATTTAGCCTTTCCTGCAGTGTAGGTTGGTATCTTACATAGATAACACCTTATTTAGCCTTTTGTGCTCTGTGGGTTGGTATTGTACTTTTATAATACCTCATTTAGCCTTCCGTGCAATGTAGGTTTGTATCGCAAGTATAAATTCCTTATTTAATATTTTGCATGGAATAGATTTGTATCATACGTTTATAGTGCCTTATTTAGCTTTTCGTGCAGTGTAGGTTGGTATCATACATTTATAATGCCTTACTTGGACTTCTGTGCAGTGTAGGTTGGTATTGTACATATAAAATGTCTTATTTAGCCTTTTGAACAATGTAGGATGGTATCGTATGTATAAAATGCCTTATTTAGCCTTCCGTGCAGTGTAGCTTTTCATCGTGAGTATAAAATGCTTTCTTTAGTCTTTTGTGCTGTGTAGGTTCGTATCGTGTTTATAATATGCATTATTTATTCTTTCGTGCAGTATATGTTGGTATCGTACGTATAAAATGCATTATTTAGCCTTTCATGCGGTGTAGATTGGTATTGTGTGTATAAAATGCCTTATTTATCTTTTTGTGTGGCGTAGGTTGTTATCGTATGTTTATAATGCTTTATTTAGCCTTTTGTGCGGTGAAGGTTGGTATCTTGCGTATAAAATTACTTATTTGGTCTTTCGTGCATTGTAGGTTGATATCGTACATATAAAATGCCTTGTTTAGCATTTTCTGTGGTGTAGGTTTTTATCGTGCATATAAAATGCCTTATTTAGCCTTTCGTGATGTGTAGGTTCATATCTTGCATATAAAATGCCTTCTTTAGGCTTTTGTGCGGTGTAGGTGGTTTCTTGCGTATGAAATGCCTTTTTTAGACTTTCGTGTGCTGTAGGTTGGTATCGTACATATAAAATGCCTTATTTACCCTTCCATGCAATGTAGGTTGTTATCGTACGTTTATAATGCATTATTTAGCCTTTCGTGCTGTGTAGGTTGGTATCTTGTGTAAAAAATGCCTTATTTAGCCTTTTCTGCATTGTAGGTTGCTATCATACGTATAAAATGCCGTATTTATACTTTCATGCAGTGTAGGTTGGTATCGTACCTATAAAATGCCTTATTTAGCCTTTCATGCTGTGTAGGTTGTTTTCTTATATTATGCCTTATTTAACTTTTTGTGTGGTGTAGGTAGGTATCGTGCGTATAAAATGCCTTATTTAGACTTTCCTGCATTGTAGGTTGGTATCTTGCTTATATAATGCCTTATTTAAACGTTCGAACTTTGTAGATTGGTATTGTACGTTTATAAAACCTTATTTAGCCTTTCGTGGGGTGTAGATTAGTATTGTAAATTTATAGTGCCTTATTTAGATTTTTGTGCGGTGTATTTGGGTATCGTACATATGAAATGCCTTTTTTAGCCTTTCGTGCGCTGTAGGTTGATATCTTGCATATATAATGCCTTATATAGTGTTTTGTGTGGTTTAGGTTGGTATCGTGCGTATAAAATGCCTTATTTAGTCTTTCGTGTGGCGTAGGTTGTATCGTACGTATAAAATGCCTTAGTCTTTCGTGCTGTGTAGGTTGGTATCGTTTGTATAAAATGCCTTATTTAGCCTTTCGTGCGTCGTAGGTTTATAATTTACGTATGTAATGCCTTTTTTAGCCTTACGTGCGGTGTAGGCTGATATCTTGCATATAAAATGCCTTATTTAATCTTTCGTGCAGTGTAGGTTGTTATCGTGTGTATATAAGCCTTATTTAGCCTTTCGTGTGGTGTAGGCTGATATCTTGCATATAAAATGCCTTATTTAATCTCTCGTGCAGTGTAGGTTGTTATCGTGTGTATATAAGCCTTATTTAGCCTTTCGTGTGGTGTAGGTTGATATCTTGCATATAAAATGCCTTATTTAGCCTTTCATGCTGTGTAGGTTGGTATCTTGCGTATAAAAGTGACTATTTAGCCTTTCGTGCTGTGTAAGTTGGTATTGTGGGTATAAAATGCGTTATTTAGCCTTTTGTGTTGCGTAGGTTGTTGTCGTACATTTATAATGCCTTATTTAGCCTCTCATGCTGTGTAGCTTGGTGTCTTGCGTATAACATTACTTATGTGGTCTTTCGTGCAGTGACGGTTGATATCGTACGTATAAAATGCCTTATTTAGCCTTTCGTAAGTTGTAGTTTGGTATCTGTCCTGGTTCAACTAGGATGGGGTTAAGTTTCCCCAGCAGAGAGGGGGAAGGGATCTCCAGCCGGGTTATTCATACCATGCTGACGTCAGGTCCAGGGGGCAGAAACCTTTTTTACTTTCTCTTTGGCTTTTTGGTGGAGGGGAGCTGTTCCGTCACCATTTTGCGGTACTTCTCTGTATATCTTTTGTCTTGTTTACTGTTAATGCTGTTTATTGTTGTTATAATTGCTACTGTTGTTGTTCAGATTGTTTATCACACTGTTGTATTAAATTTCTTCTTATTTTAGCCCGGGATTTGTGCCTCACTTCCAGCCCGACCGGCTGCGGGTGGGGTAGGGGCAACAGCAACGTGCTCTCCGGTCCCGGCAGGGCTTAAACCACCACAGTATCGTACATCTAAAATGCCTTATTTAGCCTTACGTGTGGTGTAGGCTGGTATCTTGCGTATAAAATGCCTTATTTATCTTTTTGTGTGGCGTAGGTTGTTATCGTATGTTTATAATGCCTTATTTAGCCTTTTGTGCTGTGTAGGTACTGGTATCTTGCGTATAAAATTACTTATTTAGTCTTTTGTGCAGCGTAGGTTGATATCGTACCTATAAAATGCCTTATTTAATGTTTCATGAGGTGTAGGTTGGTATTCTGCATATTAAATGCATTATTTAGCCTTTCGTGCCGTGTAAGTTTATATTGTACGTATAAAATGCCTTATTTAGCCTTTCATGTGGTGTAGATTGGTATTGTGCATATAAAATGCCTTATTTAGCCTTTTGTGTGGTGTAGGTTGCTATATTGGGTATGAAATGCCTTATTTAGGCTTTCCTGCAGAGTAGGTTGCTAACATGCGTATGAAATGCCTTATCTAGCTTTTCGTGCAGTTTAGTTTGATATCTTGCCTTTAAAATGCCTTATTTAGCATTTTGTGAGGTGTAGGTTGGTATCGTATGTATAAAATGTCTTATTTAGCCTTTCACCCAGTGTAGATTGTTATCTTGCATATAAAATGCCTTATTTAGCCTTTTGTGCTGTGTAGGTTGGTATCTTGCATATAAAATTATCTATTTATCCTTCCGTGCAGTGGAGGTTGGTATCGTACGTATAAAATGCCTTGTTTAGCCTTGTTGTGCTGTGTTAAGGATGGTATCTTGGGTATAAAATCCCTTATTCAGGCTTTTGTTGGTGTAGGTTTGTTTCTTGCGTATTTAATGCCTTAGACTTTCGTGTGTTGTAGGTTGGTATCATATGTATAAAATGCCTTATTAAGCCTTTCCTGTTGTGTAGGTTGGTATCTTGTGTATAAAATGAATATTTAGCATTTTGTGCGTTGTAGGTTGGTACTGTATGTATAAAATGCCTTACTTAGCCTTTCGTGCAGTGTAGGTTGGTATCCTACGTAAAAATGCCTTATTTAACCTTTCGTGCAGGGTAGGTTGGTATCGTGTATAAAATGCCTTATTTACCCTTTCTTGCAACGTAGGTTGGTATCGTACGTATAAAATGCCTTTTTTAGGCTTTCGTGTGGTGTAGGTTGATATCTTGCTTATAAAATGCCTAATTTAGCCTTCTGTGCATTGTAGTTTGATATTGTACATTTATAATGCCTTATTTAGCCTTTTGTGTGGTGTAGGTTGGTTTCTGAAATGCTGGGGTTTCAACCCCAAGCCCCAAATCAAGGTTGACACATGGGTGACTCCCACAGCCCTTCCCAAACGGGGGGTGAGTTTCCCTTTAGGCTTCCCCCCAGGGTGGAGCCGGCCTGGCAGACAGAGCCGTTGGGTAAAGGAGCCCCGGGTGTCTGCATTAAGTGACCAAAGGTCAGGTGTCCCACTGAGGGATAACAGCTGGGACCAGTTACTGGAATGGGGGGTATCTGTCTGTGAGGTGTATGCACTATGCAGAGTTTCCTGTTGGGGAGGCACTTTCTGACTCTCTGGAACTGGACTCCAATTAGGTCTGGTTTTTGTAAACATGGGCTGTATAGAGGTTCAGTTTGTGGCTTCCTTGGTCTTACATGTTTGGCTTGTTGACTCGGTTGTCTCCCGTGCCTTCTATGGGAGACTGCATTCCACCATTTATTCCACCCGTTGTTGGTTGTGTGGTGTCATTGTTGGGGTCAGTGGGATTGATGTCGATTGTGTATAATCTGACTTGTTTGTACCCCCAGCACTCACCCATGTACTGACCCTTTTGTATCAAATACAATTTGGTTATTGGTTCATCTTTATGCTGGCTGTGTCCTTTATGCTAGGCCTGATAATTGACAAAACAATAGTGGGAGGGAATTCTTAGTGAAATTAAATTGGCTTTTTAAATATGTAGATGTGGCAGATTGTGACACTGGCAGACTCTTGTTTTTATGAATATGCCAACTTTTGGAATCTGGCTCCTTGCTGGATGGAGGAAGTGGGAGTGGGGAAGGTAAGGACCTGATCCAGAGAGGAGTGAGGAGGTTAAAAGGGTAGGGCTGACTAGAGGGTGGGCTTTGTTCTGTTAGAAATGGGGAGGGTGATGAAGTGCTGCTGAGGGAGGAAGGGTTGAAGGTAAGAAGACGGACTGAGTATGGGTTGGGGTGGAGTTCACTGCAGGTCATGTGAAAAAGGAAGCCATAAAGCGTTGGGAAGGAAAGAAGTTTAAAGGAAATTTGGGGCTAGTGGAGCTCTGAAAGTGAAGAGGGTGGAAAGTAGGTCAGTGGAAGGAGCTGGAAAGATGGGAGAGAGATTTTTCTTTGTAAATCAGGCAGGAGTTAAGGGAGAAGCTGGGAGCTAAACAGGTCAAGAGCTGACAGAACTGATTGCCAAGAAAAATTTGTAACCTTTCTGTTACCTCAGATATTGAGATCCAGGGCTTAGTCTTATTTTCTATGGATATTGGCTCTAAGGGACAGTGTGCAGAGGACAATAAGGCAGCGTGTAAAATCTGCATTGCTGGCAACAACCTGTCAGGCATTTCAGCTGAAAGAGGGACCTAATGCAGTTTTTCTACTGTAAATGCCACAGTGTGGATGGTAGTGTTGAGTCTGTTTGCATTTTCATTAGTCAGTTTAACAGAGTTTTTCCTTTGGATGAAAACAAGAAGTTGTCATTTTTGTCTTTACTCTTTAAGAACAGAAATGCCATGGAAAGCAATTTGATCTTTTTATCAAAGCTATACCTGTTCTTTTGAAACACTTTACCTTCTCTGAGCCTGTAAAAGGGGAAAGAAAAAAAAAAAGGAAAGGAATATTTCTGCATCTAGATTCATAGAGATTGATGCCTATAACTTCTATTCATGTGAGCTCTGATCAAATGTAAATGACAAAGTATCCTTAGCACTGACATCTTCCCGAATTTGATAATTCAAGTCTTTATAACAAAATCCATTTGCTCCCTTCTGATGTGACAATTATGTGCTCTTCTTGCAGTAGACGACAATACTTCTTTTTCTGTATCTTTTTCTCCTTTCACCTGGTATTTACCAGGGGCAACTATTTTCACAGCTGTTGTTCAGACATCGCTTTTGTGTTCCTTATTTTGCAAGTATATAATATGGGAAATATTTTTTACTTTGTGTTTAAGGCTTGTGTGATAAATTGTTTTCTTAAATGATTTGGCATTTTTCACATTAAAAGGAATTTATGAACAGTTTCAGAACAAGACTACGGCTGTATTAAGTAGATTTAGATGAAGGGGGGGGGGGGGGGGGGGGGGGAAGCAGTCAGTAGAAACCACAGACTCTTCTATGGACAGAATTGTATTCAGGAGAGCATATACCTGCAGATAGAAAGGTAAGCTTCTGAAGTGAATTCTGTGTGTCTACTGTGTTGGTATTTCTGAGGGAATTATTAAAAGATGTGGTGTCACCCGTTTATTCATACTGTACTTTCACTGTTTAACCCTGTGCTTCAGGGGTTCTGCTGGTCAGCAAATTCTGTGGTCAAAAATAACCAAGGCACAGGTGGGTCAGTTAACCCTGGCTTGGGTCCCTGTAGTCATGACACCACGCTGCAGTGTGATGCGGGCGCGGGGGAGTTGTTGGTTGAGGGTGGCAAGCAGAGAAAAAGTGTTTTTTGAAGTGGCTGATACCTTAAAGTGCATGTCAAGCTACAGCCTTGTGCTGGGGCTCAGAGACTGGCTGCTGCTGGGGATGGGATGTCAGGTTGGGCCTCACAGTGGTGTAAAGATTTCTGAGGTGCTATTTAATATGCCTTGTTCACACCTACACTGATAAACTGATCACCAGAGATACATTTTCAGGACTTTTTCCCCCCCCTATGTCAGACAGAAGGTAACTTTTGGGAGATTTTTGCTTTCCCCATACCTTGGCATGTTGTTCTTTGTATTGCCCATTCCCGTGCCAGAGGAATGTGCCTGCAATCAGTAAAGGTTGTGCAGAACAAAACATCAATTAAAGAAATGAAGAGAGAGTCATGGCTGGGCTTCAGCTGCTGCTAGCTCCCAGGCACACGTTAAGGATACGTGTTGTGTGTAACACAGTGTCTACTGAATGGAAATTAGTTCTCAGCTACAAAGTCACTTGTTTTTGCACTGAATCCCTTCTGAATTTGAATCCTTTCTATTGGAAGAAGAGGTTAAAAAAAGGAGGATTATATTCTATGATTTGATCACAGTGGGAAAATGTTTATGTCTTAAACAAGAATCATCATTGATAAGTGAGAAGTGCCTCGATTTCAGAGACAAGCTGCCAGGCTGCTCCTACTGCCTGTCAAGTTTCTAAGAGCAGAAGGGAAGCAGAAGTAAAGTTAATTCCTCAGGACAGTATGGTTTAGTAACAGGATATGATCAGAGCTGATATATTTACGTGAAATGGAGTGTTCCTGAGGTCTTGTGAATGTATATACTCATAAACATGCATATACTTTATTTTGGTATTTCTAAAGCAAGAAAAGAATGAAAAAAATAAAATGTCCTCCCTACTTTTCTGTGTCCAGATGCAAAATCAGGAGTGAAACAACCCATTGAGAAGTGAGTAGGAACCTACAAAGCTTATTTGTGCAAACGAAATCCTCACAGCAGACAGACTTAGGGTGGGGGTTGGTGGACGTCAGGTTCTTCATTGCCTGAATTAGGCACTGGTAAGACAAGACATGGAATTCTCAGCATGTTGGTGTCTTTGTGATGTTTTTATTTCAAAGAGGTACAGATACATGAATAAAAATCTTGACCTTAAGGGAAAGGAATAGTCAGCCATTCAGCCATGGTTCATGAGTGGCAGCAGGATTTGTTTTAACTTGAGTTGTGGAACTGGATGCCAAACTATTCTGAACTCAGTGCTTCAATGGAGTCAGCTGTCTGCAGGAAGGACCTAGAGGTGGAAGAGAACAGAACTGAAGCAGGGATGCTGTGCTTACTAACAGAAGAAAGGAAGGCACCATTAATGCATAGTTTTTCTCCTGGAGAGCATTCACCTTACATACAGTCTGCATAACAAAGGCATTTGGGACATTATTAAATGCTCTGAAGTGATACACTGATTTTCTGAGGCGCATTTATTGATGCACTCTAGGGGGACTGTAAGGTCTATTAACTGGAGAAGTTCAAAGATACTGTTGTTCAATATTTATTTAAAAAAATATTTCCATGCAGCAGGGTGTCTGATAAATGTTTTCAGATCTTCTGTTGTCCCTGTGATGCACACTTCAGTTTGTTTAACGAATCTCTGCTCTCTGGACCTGACACACGAAGCTGCCAAAAACTAAATTGTTCCTCAGCCTGGGTGGTGGTGGTGTGAGGAAAGAAAAGCCAATGTTCCTATGGGGGAATAAAAACTTTGTCATGATCAGCTGCTTCAATCATTATTGCATGTTTTAAGAGATGGTGAACAAACTCAGGACTTGTTATTCTGTCTCTATGTTTTCATGGCAAACAGTATTTCTTTACCAAAACCAGAACCAACACTGCAGGTTCTGTCACGGGCTTTGTTCAAGCTTAGAGTTGTTTGGCAAGTAACAAAGGAAATTTCTGGGTTTATTTATTCTCCATCTTTCAGAGGTCGAAAGATGCACCTTCAGGCAATGTTTTTGTTACAGATGTATTGCAAGTTGTTTTCACCTTCAGGGTGAGCAGAAGGGATTAGCAGATCCCAATGTGAATTAGAATTTCATTTCAGGCCTGAGTTCCATTTGATGTGCTGTTGCTACCTGCCACGTTTGCACGCTGGTGTTGCAAAAGCCACGTGCTAATAGGCACATGTAGGGAATGGTTATACTTCAGAGTTCAAACAATAGGTAATGCAGGGAAGACTGACATCATAATAGTTTTGACTCTTATGGGCGGCTTCACAGTAAAGATGAGCTTGAATAGGACTGTGTATGTAACGATATTCCTGAGTAGAAATTAGAAGAACATACATCTATGAATAGAAGAAAAACACCCCAAACTGTTACTGCCTGAGATCCCTTCTACTGTAACATTTTTTTTTCTTAGACAGACTGTTGGAAACTATTTTTACTAACAGTATTTCTAGACCAAAACCAGACTATTTTGTTCTTTGCTGTATTTGTGTTTCCTAAGGTAAGAGGTGATGCTGTGTCCAAGCAGAAGGCAAGTGCCAATGCATGTGGTGTGGTTTGTCTTTGAGAGTCTGGCTCACTATTAAAGCATTCGACCCAGTTTTGTTGATTTGTTCTCTGGGATGGCAAATCATGTGTGATGTGGATCCGGCCCAATTTTTGAATGTACCACATGGTTTCCTCTTTCAGCGGATAACATTTGTTCCCTTGACTCTGTCCTGTTGGATCAGCTGGTTTCTCAAGTATCTGCAGGGTGTGTTGGTACCTGTTAGATAAATGAGACAGGTTTTTAACTTCATCTGATCTGACCCAGTTGATACAGCTTGAGGTTCACCTTGAGATTCTGTACACAATAGTTCCTCTTTTATTAAATGGGAATTGGTTTCATGTAGCTGTTAATGCTCTGCCCCATTTTACAGAGGTCTTTTTCCTCTACATACTGACTGGTGCTGCCAGGGATAATAGAGGTGAGCCAGTATTATTTTTATGCTGCCCTGCTTGGGATCTGTGTTTTCTCTGGAAATGTTTTTTTTTTATTTGCTAGGAGATTTTGCATCCTACAGTTGTCTTAGTTTTGTTGCTAAATGTTTTCAAAAAGTTAACAAAACTCCTGGCTAAAAGTATATCGGGGGGCATCACAAACAGTTGCAGCAAGCTGGTGAAAATAATTCATTTCAGGTTTTCACTTGATTTGCTGTCCTTAGAGGTCTTGTGGTAGAAGGATGGATTTGGGTGAGGAGATGGAAGACAACTGTATGAAAGAGCAGCTGTGAACACCAGCACTAGGGTGTTATTCATCATTAGCAGACATAGTAGAAGCAGTGTACCGGTTAACTACCAGCACAAATACTGTAAACTGTGGAACAAAACACCAGCTTCCAGCAGTTTTTTCTGGACAATGTTCCTCCCTTTAGTCTGTGATCCTTGAAGTCAGGAGGCCAGGACCCAAAAGTGCATTTGAATTCAGCAATCTAAAACATGTGATGTTGTTGCACACTGACATCCTGCTCATCCCAGCCTCACCCCTCTCAGCCCAGCACAAGCAGCTGCAGTCTGTTATTTATCAGACACAGAAATATTTCATTGCAGACTTGCAAGAAGAAACTATGACTGACTTCTACAACTGTTACTCTGAAATTCATAGATTAGCATTTTTAATAATACTTCAGACTGCATGTCGAGGAGCTTTAGTTGTTGATGTTATCTGAAATAAAGTTCTGTAACCTTGGAAAAAATACACCCTCCTTTTTTTCTTTTCCTTAGGGCATCATAGTATACAGAGCATATAAGTTTTCGTCTTAAGACTGTATTTTTTATTAGAACAGAAATAATGTATTGAGGAACTTCTAATAAAATTAACTGAAGTTTTGCATGAGGAAAGACAGGGTGTAAAGGACTAGATATAGGCAAGGACCATACCATTACTCTTCAGGATATTCAAATATAAGTTGCATTGTCAAATACTGGAAAACACCTGCAGTTTAGAGTGCTCATTTTATGCTCCACTTAACCCTCTTTCTCAGTATGGCTTTTTATTTTAAGACCAGAAAAGAAATAGTCTAAATTTAGTCAAAGGCTTCGTTGTAATGAGTTTATCTTTTTTTCCAAGTTCTTACATGAATTGAAGTGATAATGGTGCCCTCTTATTGTATGATCCTGGAATTGAAGCCCTGAGAAATGAGTGAAAGAGCACACTCGATTTTTGTGGTCTGTAAATAGACCTTCACTGTCATCAACTTAGAAATGTCAGTCACTAAGCAAGGAGATTAATTTTGCCTGAAAAAGTAAAAAAATGCATTCAAACCAGTACTTCAAGCCACTTTTATCTCAGCATACTCTAGGAGAAAGGAGTCAGGAAAAAGCAAAAATTAGCATTGCTCTCAAAAATGCCTGCAGTAGTACAAGAATTCTCTTCTCTCATTTTTGCAAAAAGACTGACAAGAGTTTGTTACGGTAAATGCTCCTACTGCTGGAAAAAAGTCTGATGTGAAAAATGCTTGTTGTGCCATTGGCCCCTCACAGAAAAGGGTGCAATAGGAATGTGATTCCTGCAACTGAAGCAGGTATTAAAATATTTTTTTGAGAGGATTAATTTTATCTCAATTTAGCCAGTAAGCTGGAAGTACAGGTGGAGGTAAAAAGAGAGTATGGCAATAACAGATAAAGAGATAACGGCTTCATATTTAGCGAGCAGGTATTACTCTTCTATTACCTGCTCCCCTTTGTTGATTTGATGAATTGGGTAATTTGGTTTGTGCTGCCTTTGAGATTTATTTCTAAATACATGTGTGTTATACAGCACTCTATCATGTATGTCCTGTTCACTGCTTCCAGGGTGAAATCTCTTTAGGCTTGGTACATGACATTTCACCCATTGCATTCTCAAGGGAGACAAATTATTTTATGTCCTGTCAAGTCAACAACTCATAAACAGGACCTTTAGGAATGAGAGGCTCCTTCCTTCTCTCCTTCCTTGCAAACATATAGGCATTGTGTAAGAAGGGAAGAAGGTGCATTGTAATTACAAATAAAGGTGTTAAAAAAAGGAAAAAAAAAAAAAGAGCACACTGCATAGTTGGCTGCTCCAGTAATACTGATACCATTGCATACAGTTACAGTTCACCGAGCACATAATGCAGACTTTTAGCTCCTTAACACATACATTATAAATAGGAAGCTAACAAGAAAGTTACAGCCTTGTTATTACATTATTCCATTCCTTTTTGGAAAATTCTGAAATCACTGTGCTCTTAAGTTCTTTTTTTTTAAAAAAAAAATCTTAAAATTTGCATTTTTCTCACTTGAAACTCTCCATCGTGGTCATTAATGGAACGCTGTCAGTCATGCTGACATTTATTTTCCATTTCTGATTTCTGTGTCCAGGACTGATGGAGAGCTGCATTTATCTGTTTAGCTTGCAGAGTCCTTATAGTCTCAGCATTGCCTTTGTATCTGTATAGAGCTTGTGGCATGCTTGGAATGCTGCACGGATTTTGAAATACTTGTGCTAATTTCATCTAGATCTCTGGGTAGTACAGGTTTGTTTACCATAATAGAAAGAAAATCGTTCATAATGACGTTAGTTACCCTCTCTGTACATGTGGTGTCACAGAGCATGAATGTTATTTCCGAGTTACTATGGTGAAGGCATAGTAATCAAACCTGGACGGATGTTTTGAGTTCACATTTCTTGGAGGACTTTGATTTGCTGTGCCTGGAGCTGCAGTTGGTGACCAGATGAGGAGCTGTTAGCTGGAAGCTCTCCCTTAACCTCTCCATAGGCTTGCTGCATGAGTAGAGCTAAGTGGTTTAAATGCTGCCTTTTTTTCCCTATCTTGAAAAAAACCCCACAGTCATCTTGCTGGCTGTGAAGATGCTGATGTAACGAGGGATTATCTCCCTAGGATCATAAGGTGATAACAAGATATTCTACTGGATGGTTTTTACTCTCTCTTAATCTGTCCTTTTCAGTTTAGTGACTCAATGTCTGCAGGAGCTAAAGCCTGTACAAGCTTTGCTGTATTTGCTGCTGTAGTGAACAGAACCAGCTGAGTGTACATGCAGGACAAGGGAAAGAGAAACAAAGATTTATGCTTGTAATTCTGAGGTAGCTAATTCATATTATATTCTTCAGTTTATTATGGATCCAGTCCTACAGATTTTGGGTGGTTTTGAAATATATCTGGAAATATATTTTAAAATGTTAATTCAACAAGTAAAGTTACTATTACATTGTTCAGAATTCATTTTCCATTCATTAAAAATGTCATGGCTAATTTATAGGTATCTGTTTGTTTTATGAGGCTATTGACATTTCAGCCCAGTGGTATTTGTCAAGAGGAAAGTTGTTTTGTTTTTTTTTCCGTTAGCATTACAAGCAACAAACAGAAATCTCTTTTTTTTTATTTTGGTAAAACTTTATTTCAATATTTTATTAATATTCTCATGGGTGAAGGAGATACTTATGTGATTTAAGAAAAATCTTAACTTCCTTAATGTGGGAAGATAAATGTCTTTGTATATCTTTGCTGTTGCGTTTAAAATACAAACAGCTCTCTACCCAGACAGTCCTGTTCTAGTTTTTACTGCACTGCAAACCTTCATTAACCTGACTGGCTTTAGTGTGTTGATTTTACTAGAGGTTTGTGGTGTACTGACTGGCCAAGCACTTCCAATCTTAGGTTGAAAACGAAAGCTCCGACTCCAGTTACCCTGCAGGCCTGGCTGGGCTGTCACAGTGAACGCTGCGCTGCCTATCTGGAACAGACAATCCCATGGATGCAGAATAAGTTTGATAAAGCAGAGCTGTGAGAAATTTAGCAAGGTACCGGGAACATTAACTAATAATCTCATTTCTCTGGCAATTGAAGGCATTCATGCTGGTGTCAGAGGTACAGTTTGTGAGTGCACTAGTTTTTTTGTTTTAGAATTATCTGCGATCAGGTTTTGTGTTTCTTGTTCTCTGTATAAATACAGTATTAAAATTCACCATTAATCCTGCAGGTGCTCTGTTGAAGCACATGACAGTCACCTTAGAGTATACAACAATTTGCATGTAAAAAATCTCAGCATGAGCCTGAATGTTCTGTTTTGGTGAGAAAACCAAGGCCTTTGCTGGACAGTGTCTCCAGAGAAGCTGTGTGAGGGAGGCATCTGAAACCTCTTTCTTTTTATCCCTCGGGTGGGGTTTGACAGCGAGGCTTGCTGGGACATCAGGGACCAGAATGCTCAGTGCAGACATTGGGGACATTCAATCGAAGTTGTTTAAAGTGTTATCATATGAAATTTTTCTTTTTTCGAATCAGTTTTGCTTTTCTGGAAACCTTGGAGTGTTATTTCAGCTCCATATCACACACGAGTAGGGAAGCAGCTGTGCATGGCAGGGGACCAAAGTCCTATGGTTTTATTAATATAACTAAAAAAACAAACACCCCCCCCACTCCCACTTTTGGACTGTTCAGTAGCCTGTGTGAAAAATGCTGGGTTTAGGTTTAATTGATTCTGTCTGATCATAGTGGCAGAGTGATTTTCTCCAGAATACTGGATCAAACTTTTTTCCCATGTGAATTGAGATCAGTAGTGGTGCTGTTGCAAGCAGTACTTCAGTGGCCAGTGCATGTGGTGAGATTGGCTTTTTTCCCTTTGCAATACTCGATTTCATTTGTTTATCTTTAGATAATTTGACCTATGGTCATGAAATAATGGTATCCAAATCGATCTGAAAGGCAGAGAGGCAGAACTGAGCATGGGAATTTCTCACTGAAGTGTATAGATCCACAGTGGTTACTTTTCTTGCTTTTCATGTATTTATAAAAAGAAAGTGAAGAGAATGTTAAAAAAAAAAAGAAAAGGAAAACCCCCTTGAATTTCTCCATCGAGGATGGAGATCAATCTGCTGTTAATTCTGTGTATTCACTGAGAAGTGCAGGACCCATTATAACTTGCATTTTTATGTGGTTTTACCTGCTGTTGCGTGCTCTTACACTGTTTTTATCAATCTGGTTGCCCATACTAACAAATTTCAGGTGTGTAAGTGTCTGTGCAAGAGCTGCAATAGGCATTGATTTAAGATTTTACTTAATGCTTTAATACCACCCTTGATCAAGTTCCTGAAACTCTGTGTCACCAGCAGAGAAATCTTCCGTGGCTGGGCTCTGCTCTCACCTGACAGATCAGCTGCAGAACTGAGATGAGAAACCCAGGTTTGGGGTTGCAGCATTGAGAAGATGTTATACTGTGAGGTAGCTGCTTTTTCACTCACCAGTAGAATAATAAAACAACTTTTATAGATTAAGAGATACCCATGCAGAGCTCCGCATAGCCTGTTGCAGGTAAATAAAGTGCTACAAATATATTGCTGCTTCAGGTGCAAATCCTGAACTAGTGTTTTTAGAACACACTTTTTTATTAAACTTTGTATAGCAGAAAAAAAAACCCACAGTGCTGGTGGGCAGCATGAGCCCTTGGAGGCTGTTTGTTCTGTCTTCCTGCCCTTGCTTATATTTGGGAGAAGAGTGTAAATATGAAAAGCCAGGCCCAGTCCTGTGCTGAGAGCAGCAGGGGAAGAGAGCAGTGGCAGTGAGTTCCGCTGCTGGCACATCTTCTCACCCCCTGGTATCTGTATTCCCACACATTAGTATCTGTACGTCCAGGAGCTGCTGAACCGAAAACATTATTTTGGATCTACCTTGGTCTGAATACCCGTATCCTGATGTACAGAGTGTAGGGTATGGCAGTGCTTTAATGTGGGCTTCAAAGGTGCATAACTTGGAATAGCTGTTACTGGAAAACTCTTTGTGTTTGGGAGAGATACTCCCTAATTCTGCGATGCAGAAACATGGACTGTAGGGAGAGGTGCTTGGAAGATCTCGCGATGTATGGGAAGAACAGGGAACTAAAGATCTCGTGATGCGCAGAAAAGCGTATATAAAGCAATTGCGCAGTTAACTGAGCAAATAGCAACTGCCATATTGGTGTTTGTGCTTTTGTTCCTGTGAAGGTTTTAACCTCCTGCAGGGGTTAGCTGTGATCTGAGCACCACATGTCTGTGGATTGGCAGGTAGAAAAAGACAGCCAATACCTTACCACAACAAATGGTGACTCTGGTGTACGGATGGTGGTGGTCGGCGGCACACGGCAGGAGGTGACGGAGCTCCACGCAGGATGGGAGACTCCACGGCGCGCCATGGAGGCCACAGTCAAGGTATTTAAAATATGGGGAAGACAGCATAAGACTTCTATGAAGTCGAGCGCTTTAAAAGCTATGCTACAAAGATTATTAAAGCTCGGCATTTTAGCCGAGCCGATGGATTGTATGAAGCCAGAGCTCTGGCCTCTAATCAAAGCTGATTTAATAGAGCAGGCAAAATTGGGAAATCCAGAGCACTTGGTGACTTGGGATAAGGCAAATGCATTGATGAAAGCCACCCAAGCCGAACAACATGCATCTAAGGATGCACATAGGGGACTGCAACGCTTCTCAGAGAAAATTACGCAGAGGACCTTGCAGATATTTCCTCTAAGGATGTCCTGGTTTAGCTAAGATAGTCAAGGGTTTTTTTGGTTTGTTGGGGTTTTTTTTAGCATAGAGAGAGGGGGAAGGGATCTCCAGCCGGGTTATTCATACCATGCTGACGTCAGGTCCTGGAGCGGAGCCTTTTTACTTTCGCTTCTGGTTTTGGGGGTTGCGACACACGCGGCGGGCTTGCTCCTTGATCATCTACCGGTATTTCTCTGTATATCTTTTATCTTGTTCACTGTTATTGCTGTTCATTGTTATTATCACTGCTACTGTTGTTCAGATTGTTCTATCACTCTGTTGTATTAAATTCCTTGTTACTTTAGCCCGGGTCTGTGCCTAACTTCCAGCCCGACCGGCCGCGGGTGGGGGAGGGGCAACAGCAACGTGCTCTCTGATCCCGGCAGGAGCTAAACCTGCACACAGGAGGAAGCTATCAAGCTAGGGGCGGTGTGGCCCATAGAAGGCAAACCCCCTGACAAGAACAAAGCAGGGAGCGGAAATAGCACTAGCCCTTCTGGTCCACCCTCTCTCTCACACACACACCCCGTATACCCTCGGGGAACATTACAAAAAGCAGAAGCCGCAACACAACTGGCTGACTTTGAGGATGAATGGCGAAATCAAATGCAACAATGGAAAGAAGAAATGCAGGCAGTTCAAAAACAGCAGGAGAGTGAAAAGGGGCAGCCCCGGCCGGATCCCCTGCTCAACTGGCTTCCAGGTGCACCCCTTCCTTCGGAGGAGATGGTACCCTGTGTCTTGGCAGGAATTTTTGACCCTTGCCGTACAAAAGAATCGAGCAACCAGTTTGCTCATTGGCGAGATCAAAAAACTCAGGTGGAGTCAGATGATGAATCAGACGGCAGCGGTCCGAAATCCAATCAAATGGAAAAGGGAGGAGCGATGCCACAAAGGGAGGAGAAGAAACCGGAGGAGGAAATGATGGAATTGCTAGTGGAACTGGCAGCAGGGGTGCAAACACTGGCAGCCTCCACCCAACAGAACACATGCCTGATTGTGGGCGGGGCTACTTCTTGTTTACAAAAACACCCTATTGATTGGCAGCTCATAGCTAAAGAGTGTGTAATGTCAGGCGTGAAGCTTGAACCTACAACCATACATGCTTACCCAGTTAGGTTGATCCCAGGAATGGGGGCCGGGCTCCTCCAATACCCCACAGGCAACCCCCACAAATCAGAGACAGCTTTTCCTATACTCCCCAAGTCACAATCAGATATGCCTGCAATTGTCCACAGGAGGTCCCTCCGAGCCAAGAACCGTGGCTCTCGTTTTAGATTGTAGTGACAAGTCCATGGTCACCGTTTGGATGAGCCAGCCTCGCCCAGGAAGAACAGAAGAAATAGTGCTGCAGGCCATGATTGATTCAGGAGCTGATATAACAGTAGTGGGCAAAAAACTGTGGCCAGGGCAGTGGCAAACTACATTTGGGGGATTCGTGGCAGGTGTCAGAGGAGAAAAAACAGTGTACAAAGCAATTACCAACACAACATTTAAAATCCAGGACCAGGAAAAGGGGGTCTTGATTGCAATACTCAAGCCTATAGTATTAGCAAATCTCCAGGGAGTTTTGTTGGGCTGCGACTGCATGCAACAAATGAAAACTGGCATTACAGATTTAGATTAGAGGCCACTGCCGAGCACATACCACCCTTAAAACTTACATGGTTAACTTCTTCACTGCTGTGGGTCGAGCAGTGGTCACTGAACTCAGTAAAACTAAGTGCACTTCAACTATTAGTGGAAAGAGAAGTACAGACAGGTCATTTGGAACCCTCTACAAGCCCTTGGAATACCCCTGTGTTCGTTATCCAAAAGAAAGATAAGACTAAGTGGCGCTTACTCCATGACCTCAGGGCTGTAAATCAACAGATGCAGGCAGTGGTTGTCCTGCAACCTGGATTGCCCTGGGGTTCCACCGTACCGAAAGACAGGTCCATTGTGATTATTGATATCAAAGATTGTTTTTTCAGCATCCCTTTACATCCCACTGACAAAGATTTGCTTTTACCGTGCCTTCTGTGAACCTCGCTCAACCAGCTCAGCGTTGGCAATGGACTGTACTGCATCAAGGTATGAAAAACTCACCTGTCATTTGTCAGCTGTATGTGGCCAAAGCCATCGTGCTCTTGAGAGAAGGTAAGACTGACCATCACGTGGTACACTATAAGGATGACATATTATTAGCAGCACCTACAGAACAGCAAGCGGAACACCTGTTCCAGTGTGCCAGAGCCTTGTTGCAACAACATAATTTGAGCATTGCTGAGGCAAAGATCCAGCGAGGTACGTGATTACAATATTTGGGCATGACTTTAGCTGGGAACCATATAAGTCCACAACCAATAGCTCTTGCTCCAAATATTGCTACTCTTCATGATGTTCAGAAATTAGTAGGAGCCTTGCAGTGGCTCTGCAGCTTTATCTGTATTCCTTTGTGACTTACGCAACCCTTTTATGAATTGCTGCAAGGAGAACACTTGTGGGAACCAAAGAAACTCACAAAGGAGTGTCAGGACAATTTAACACTTATACAAGCTATTTTACAACAACAGAGACCTTTGCAGCAATGGGATCCAAAACAGTCAATCACAGCAGGGTGCTTTATTTCTGACCATGGCACAATAGGCATCCGATTTCAAGGCACAGACAGCAAGCCTGCACCTTTAGCCTGGGCTTACCAAAATACCAACAAGTCCGCCTTTGTTACCATAGTCGCTTATAGGGTGCCTATGTAATATGACCCTTCAACACTTTGGGAAGGAACCTGACACAGTACTCATCCTCTGGAAGCAGCAAGTGTGGGACGACATGGTTACGCGTTTGGAAGACTTATGTACCATCTTTGACTTTCCAGGCTCCATAGTAACCGGAAAGGGTCTACAATGGGTTTCACACTTGAAAACACTTTAAGCTACAACTCACACTACCTCTAGTCATGCGCACTCTTACTGGCACAACTACCTTTACAGATGCCTCATCACAATCCCAAACAGCTGCAGTCGTATGGAAAGCTGAAGGATGCTGGAAAAAGAAATTGTGGACTCAGACTGACAAATCAGTACAATGGTTGGAAGCCAAAGCGGTCCAGACGGCACTCCAGCAGGAAACAAAGAATCCAATTAATATTGTTACAGACTCTCTATATGTTTATAAACTTGTACACAAAATGACAACAGTAGGATTTGTACAGACAGAAGCGTCAACTTTACTTTATGACGCTCTACAACAACGTGAAGGACAGGCCTTTCTTACACATGTGAACAGTCACCAGTCCCTACCTGGTCCAATCATAGAAGGCAATCATCACGCTGACCAGGAGGCATGGGGTATATGGTCACTAGATGCTGCAAAGCATTTACATGCCTTTCTACACCTCGGAGCAAAAGCCTTAGCGAAAACATGTTGTTTTTTGCTTGTGACAGAGAAATATATAGTGGCACTTTGTCCCTACTGTCACAAGGGCCCACTGTGGGAAGCAGGTGTCAATTCAAGGGGTTTCTCTTCCAATCAGATATGGCAAACTGACATAACAGAATGTGACCTACTAAAACTAAAGAAATACCTCATAGTAACCATTGACATCTTATTAGCCACAATGGCTCGCAAACAAACAGCCAGACACATTATTGTTCATTGGGAGGGCGTCATCGCCTTATTAGGGAAGCCACAAGAAATCAAGACAGATAACGGCCCTTGTTTCATCGCTAAACGTACTAAAGAATGGTGTGCATTATGGGACATCAAATTAGTACACGGCCTGCCCTACAACAGTCAAGGACAAGCAATAGTGGAACGTGCGCATCGCACCCTAAAAGCCAAACTACAACAGCTTGGGGAGGGGGAAGGTCATAAGGGGACAATACCCACAGACCGACAGCAGACTCTTTTGTCCCGCGCCCTTTATGCTTTAAATCATTTTGTAGAGGCGACGAGTCCACACCTCCCCTGTGGAAACACTTTATGCTAACCCAGGCGACAAAAAACTATTCTTTAGTTCAGGTCAAGGAACCGGGAGCGATGGCATGGGAATTGGGCTGGTCGCTGAGAGTGTTTGGGCGTAGGTACGCAGCAGTGGAAAAGGATGGTTTAATTAAATGGATACCTGCACGATGTGTAAAACCTGAAACAACCACTTCTTCTTAAAAGTTTTTGTAGATTTTCTGTGGCCTTTGGCTACTTGGATCTTTCACTAAACGAACCATCTCACCCAGACCTAACGTATGGGTAACTATAGCAAATGAGACGGGAAAAGAACCCTTTTGTCTATCTATGGCAACGCCATCTGATCCGTTCCAAACATGTCTATTAAGAGTTCCATACTTTAATCCATAAGAGTTTATTGAACTGGTATCAAAAAATAGTTGGGCAAAGATGACCTTTTCACAGGTCAACACCACTACCCAAAATATTAATTCTGGCGGCAACCCCACAACCATTTGGCAAGGTCAAATTAGTGGATGGTGGAGGGATGTGGTACAAATAGAACCATTTTCTTTTAATAACCTGGGGAAGAGGTTATGCTTGTATGTTCACAGGTCACAGTCCCTGGTGATTACTGGCAAGGTGTGTGCCACCACACCTGAGGGTGAGAGGCAGCCAGCACTCAGGATCCAGCTGTGGGTCCCCCTGTACCAGCTGTTTGCAATCTCTTCAACTGACCATTTAAGCAGAATGTCTGGGTAATGTTTTCTACTGCAACAGAACAAACTACACTACAGTTGCCTTAATGAAATATTTAGGCTTACTAGTCACTAGTGAAAGATGTAGTTTAGATGGAATGTAGTTATTAATAAGGATGAAATGCTGTAAGAATGTGTGTATTCAACTTTCTTTGTTTAGCAATATTAAGAATTAAGAACTCAAATGTTTAACCTTATTAGAAACTCCCTTGGTTTTCCCCCTGGAGTACTGGCCAGGCTCTGGGTGGAACCCAACAGGAGGATGGAATCACATGTTTTCGCTCAAAGAAAGTTGCCAGTTATTTTGGCCTGTTGATTTAGAGGCCGGACCTGCTTGCAGCGACTTTGGATGCCTCACCTACGGACGGACACATCGCGTAGGGTTTCCAGTTTGTGAGGAAGGGCACTCTGAATTCTCGCTGCATCCAGGGTTCCCTAGCAATTGCTGATCTGAATGTTAGTACTCCTATTAATTAAGTGTGCTACTCTGTATTTTCCTTACTGTTTATTTTTGTAGTATTTAGTCATATCCCTTAATTATAAGTAGTGAAATCAGGTTACCTTTTAACTAGTAATTATAACTGCTGTATTCTTTTAGCCTTCTGTGGAACTATTCTAAGTATGCTGTGTTTTTGAAGTTTGTCTAACCTTTAATTGATACAGCTCTCAAACAAGTCTTGCAGGTGCCGCTGCACAACAAAGAAAGGGGAGATCTGGGAGGCATCGGCCTTATACAACTCTGACACATGGTTGGTAAAGCCTGGGGAGGGGGAAGTGTAGGGAGAGGCGCTCGGAAGATCTCTCGATGTACAGGAAGAATAGAGGCGCATGAAAGATCTCACAATGCACAGAGAGAACAGAGAACTAAAGACCTCGCGATGTGCAGAAAGGCGTATATAAAGCAATTGCACTTAATAAATCGAGCAAATAGCAACCACCATATTGGCGTTTGTGCTTTTGTTCCCGCAAAGGTTTTAACCTCCTGCAAGGGTTAGCTGTGATCTGAGCGCCACATGTCTGTGGATTGGCAGGTAGAAAAAGACAGCCAATACCTTACCACAACACAGTCCTGGGCTTTTTGTGGGGCTGTTATCTTGAAATGGGCTTTGCCTTGGCAAAGCAATGGCAAATCACACATTGCCACTTGAGCACTCTGACTACATCATGAGCCCATGGGACTCTGTTCTGTAGGACTTGGAAAGATTTAGTTGGAATATGAATCCAGCTGAACAGCATCTCCAGGAGGCAGATCATGGTCTGAGCACAATACTACACTATGAGCTTTACTGACCGAACCTCTGCTTTTCTACACAAATGCTAGTGATCTCCATAGAGAGAAGGCTGTTTCAGCCAGTCCTCCCGCAAAGCCCTTACACTGGTTAAATCCAAACAAACAGGAGGGCCCTTCTGCAGATAGCCACAGCAAGCAGAAAGGCAATCATCTGTTACAGCCATCTGGAAACCTGTTCCAGCAGAAAACAAAATCCTTACCAGACTGTTAGCAAAACTTCCCACATCTCCGGGCCAGGGGGCCATCAGCAACATATCCACACCTCCGACATCTGGGCTCCACAACAAAATGGTTTCCAGCCTATCACATCCTCTGAGCTAAAACTATCAGCAGGAGCTGGCTCATCCCAGGACTCAGCACCAGTCAGGCACACAACCTGCAGTTCAGAAGTACCCCTGAAAAGACCTTGACAGCCTGCATTAAAACACAGGCGTGCATTTGAGATGTAGGCACTGCCCAGTAATCTCTTGTTTGCATCAGAATCAGAGGTGCAAATTCAGCCTTACTTCTACTGAAACTTTCCTTACAGATAACTCATTTTCTGTGTTCATAAACGGCAGTAAGGACCCGGTTAGCAGGTGCCCTGGACACTGCCTACAGTGAAGAAATCATTTAGCCAGGCTGCAGTTTCCTTTCCCCAGTGCTGTCTTGCCTTCCAGAAATCAATCAATATCAAAAGCTCCCTATGAAGACTGCCTGAAAAAGCCAGCTACAAGTGCCTTGACTTGTGCTATTTTTGTCAGACATCAGGCAGTCAGTCTGGCTTCATTCAAGTACATTAGGACAAGTTCAGTTCATATTTACAAGGAATCACAGCAGGCCCCATCTGTTCCTCCAGCCCCCACCATTACTCCTGTGCAGCCTCCCTGGGAGCAAGAAGCACAGAATAAGAAACCTCGCTTAAATAAGATAAGATCCACAGCCTGCGGTTTAAACAAGATGCACAGAGCACTGACAAAATATGGCAACACTATGATCATAGAGTATTGCAAACCAGGGAAACCACATATCGTAGTCCAGCTGATGAATAAGGAGTGAGCGCAGCAATAAAACACTTTATGCTGGTTGTTCTGGTGGTGAGCACAGCTGAAGTCAGTGTGGTGTGGGTTTGTACACAGGCAGTGACAATCCATTGCTGTCTGAGACTTTGGCTGAGGCATCATTCGGACGACTCTCTCCTCTCTCCCTGCTCTGCTTGGGCAGCGAGAGGCCTGTGTGCTGCACGCACGAGGTCCTGCAGCAGTACAATATCTCTGGGTGGATCAGGCTCGCGTGGCTCTGGCTGAAGTCGCCCCTCTGATCCAAGGACAGCTTCTGTCTGAGCACAGATGCTCGTCTGGAGTTGGGAGCTGCAGTGTTTGATCTGCTGCCTTTTCCTAGGAGGAGATGCCAAATAGTTGTTCTGCCGTGACAGCTGAATGCTGCCCTCTTGCCTCTGTAGAGGGTTAAATCCCGAGAGTGCAGGTGTCGGTGTGGGACTGGCACCCACTCTTGGCATGTGTGGAAGTGTCCCGGCCCGTCTGGAGATGAGCCGCTGCCAGCTGATGAGACAGTAGGGCCCACAGCTGTGGGTCAGCCTTGCACGGTCACTGATAGTACAGAACCGCAGTTCAGGGGCCACGTCCCAGGTTTCTGGCTTGATTCTGAAACCTGAACTGATGTCGTTCTCATTCCTGGCCCCTCTATTCCTGTTCCACAGGGCTGATCTGCCTGGCTGCAGTCTGCGCTTCTGGTTCCATGCTCCTGCCAGCAGACAGGGCATGGAGAAAGGGCCCTCAGCCATGACTGGGGTGTGACCTCTCAGCTCCCTCCAAGGGGGGTGTCGTTTCCAGAGGGGTGGTAGGATACAGCTGTGTAAATATTTCCTGAGGGAGCCTGACCTGATGGCTGTCCCTGTCACTAGCTGGCAGAAAGAATGACTTTGTCTTGGTGAATCTTCTGGGGAATGTGCGCGCTGACGTGCAACAGGTTTATGCAAACACTTGAATTGTAAAATGATCCGTAGGTGCAGTTCTTTACTAGAATGAAGATAAATGCTGAAGATTTGCTGTGAAGGACCAGGGTGATCTGCATTCATGAAAGTAATTTATCGTGGTCAGACTCTTTCTCCCAGGTGAGAAGATGCAGTTGATTAAACCCAGTGCATCTTGTTTCAAGGCACACCCTCACTTTAGTGGCTATGAGTTTGTGCCATGAGAATTTTTCTTTTTCAGGTGAGTTTTGTTTTTCCTTTAGCCATTTTTTTTTCTTGGAGAATGTTGAACTGCGTAGAATTAGTCTGACACTTTTGTTTTATACTGATGAGATCTGTTGTCTTGCAGTAATTCCTACCAGCACATGCAAGTGCTTTGGGTTTCAGTATCTGAACTATCCACATACGAGCTGGCAAGTTTGAGGAAACCTTGTGCATTTCATGGTTATGGCACAGACATTTCTTCCTACACGAGTTACCTGCATTTGAAATGTGCCTGACAGTTTTCAGCACGGATTTGGCAGGTGTCAGTGTAACTCCTTGCATATGGGAGATGGAATAGCAGGTGCTGCCTTGTGCAATAGAGTCGGTTTGAAATGATTTAGGGTCCAGCTGTGATCTCTTTTTCAGGCACATGTTGCCTCTTGTGGGAATCACCAGCAGATGAGACAGATGTGCAGTCACAGGGAGTCATAATTCTTTGTTGTCCTGCCTTTATGGGATGGCAGAGTGAGGCTGTGGAGGTGAGTGTGTCTAATAAATGTTTGCTCCCATCTCTGCAGGTGATCTTAATTTCATTTTCCATCCATCTCCTGTTGCCTGACTTGATGGAAATCAAGGCTGAGTTTTGTTCTACAGCTTTTTTCCCATATGCTTCTGCTTCCTTGCACTTTACAAAGTCTTGTCAAAGGGCGTGAGACAGGTGCTGGGTTCTTGCTGTCATTAGGATCAGGCAGATGCATTCAGGAGTTCAAGGTGAATGCCAGAACCTCTTCCTGGTAGAGCTATTACACACTCTCCCTTGGAAAAAGGGATGGATTTGTAAAGAGCTGCTGAGGGTCAAGGTACACGGTTCGGGGTGATGGTGGTGCCCTCGGAGCACTGGATCAGAGCACAGGAATTGGCACCAGGTTGGGTGGCAACAGGAAATCATTCAAATAGATGAAAGGATAGGTGATGCAAAGGTAAATTCCACTGTTTGTTACCAAATGTCACACTGTGTGGTGAGGACTACTTCACAGCTGCTAAAATCCAGCCCTTTTTTTTCTGAGTAATTGGACTTTTGGAACTTGCTGCAGGTGCTATAGTTGCAGGTGATGCTTATGAGGGTCCTGAAGTGGAGTCAAACCTTTCTGTGGGTGCAGGTAATGCCTGTGCTTTAGTGGAGGGAACTGCGGGGCATGAAACCCACCAGTGTGTGATACAAGCAGGGTGTGAAGGCGGGCAGGGGAGGTCTGAGGCTGCTTCTCTCAGGTGCTGGATGATCCAAGGCTGTGGGGCCAGGCAGGGGTGGATGATGCACAGCCAGGTGGGTTAGAGTCTGGGTTTTCCCTGCATTTACCCTTCCAGCTGCTTGGTTTTAGGCTGAGAACTTGGGCCTGTTCTGCAGGTTGCTTTTATGCAGCAGCAGAAGGCGATGGTGGTTCCTAGTGGATTTAGTAATTAAGTGGACTTCTGACAGTTGTGGCACACTTTCTCTGTCCTCCAGAGTTACTCCCCTGAAATGTATTTATCAGATAAAATGTGAAATCTAATGGGTATGTTTGTAGCCTGCAAGACTGCTGTTAATAATAGGGACACCATTTCGTAATGTAGATTATCTCCCCCGGCTGGGAGACTGTGATAAACTGGGAGGACAGACCAGACTAGACTTGTTCCCAGGGAATGAAATGGCTTTATTAACCTTCGTATTTATAAACCACAGGCATGCGTAACAGTAATAATAATATCCTAAAAGTTTTTGGACGGGTTGGGAAGTAATCAAGTAGGCGTATTTTGTTGACACAATTTTGAGATGAACGTTCTTGTTTTCTAAAACAAAAAGTTTCACGATGCTGATAGTGCCATTTGCAATGTAAATACGGAGGGGGGGTGTGTGTGAGAGAGAGCAAGACAGTCTGAGTTGACAGGAAACAAAATGAACAAAATGTGTCCCGGAGAAGAGCATGTTCAAGACGCTTGTGTCCATTTGCCACAGGAGAGGTTTCCGGGTCCCCTCTGGCACTCTTCCCTAAGAAGTGTCCCTACGTTAGCCGTTGACCTCCACGGGGACTGTAAATGGCCCCACTCGCAGTGCTTGCTGAGAGCCCTTTGGGAACCGGTGACTGCGAGGGTAGAGAGAGGGTGAAAAAACTTTTCATGAACTTGGCTGGAGTTTTATTTGAAATGGGGCAACGAGTGTTAAGGTATAAGGTGTCTAAGATACAAGGTTTACAGACAAAGTGTTACAGGCAGCACTTTTTAGAGTATGCAAGCACTGTTAGCCATACGTTAACCAAACGGAATAGGGCTGGGGTACCTCACTGTCAAATCTAGAATCAACTGAAAATGATGTGCACATTTAGAGCTCTCCAAAAACTTTCTCTAGCTTTGAATGGGTGAAAGATTCCTAAAAGAAAAACATGCTCTTCTCTGCAAGAGCTCAGTGTCTGGGCTAGATTTTGACTTCTGCTACTCTGGTTCAGAATTCTACATTTTAAAATAAGCTTTAAGAAATATCCTCTCACTGCTTGGGGGCTACTTCTAGCATTAGAGTCTGGATTTGTCACAGGGACACTTCACCCTTTCCCATGTTCAAATCTTTCTTCTTTAAACCTGGGCTATTGAAAAAAATTACAATTCATAAACAACATGACAAGAGATCTTGAGGCCTTTTCTGTGTAAGACTTGTGAGTGCCCAGCGAAAAAGAGGAAAAAAAGAAAAAATTACTTCAAAGGTAACCTCTGGCTGGACAGTCTGTCTTTGCCATGTGGTATCATACCGGCTTCCTTTGTAAAGCGCTTTGTGATCTCTGAATGAAGACTTATTTTTGCCTTGGGTGGTAGATCCCGCGTCTCTTGCTGTTCTTTAGTCTGTTACGAATTACTCAGTAAATGGGTAGTGAAGCAGAGCTGATAGATGTAGAAAATTCTGGAAGTCTGAGGTCCCCCCGAGTATTGCGCTTCCTCCTTATTTGCAGCCTTCCCCTGACCACATCTGTTGTTGGAGATGATCAGGGCTGAGCCTGCAGCAGTCCAGCCCATCTGCCTGCTATTCCTCACCAGTGTTGTGCTGCATTTCTCAGGGTGTTTCTCCTGTGCATTTTTTGAAGGTTCTTGCCAGGCGAATGACACAGTTGAGCAGAAGTCCACAAACCAGTGCACAGAGTAATGATCTGCTGATGGTAATTCCTGGGAGAAGCGTGGAGGAGGTGGCCTGTTGATGTCATTTCTGTATCCAAGGGGAGAGTAGCACCAGGATGTCCCGTGGGAGTGCAGCATCTGTTGCCAAATCAAGATGTTGCTTGAACAAGGTGTTTTGGGGTGCAGTAAAGGTGTCCCTGTTCTGCCAGACAAAGAGGATTGGTTGTTCCACACGCGGCTGGCAGTGAGCCTGCCCACACGTGGCCCCCACTCACACCTCCCGATCTGCTGTGGCTGCCCAGTGCTCAGTGTGGTTTGTCAGTGGCTCTCAACTGCAGAGCATCCACCCTCGCCTTGGTCGGTGTGCTGTCCCGGGGGGTGAAGGGCAGCACTAGTTATGCACCGTGGGAGCTGCTTTTTCTTTCCTGTTATGAGATGAGCCACAATTTTGCTTTCTTTCCTGATACCTGGGCTGCCAAAGCAGGCAAAGTATCGACCTTTCATTGTTCGTGTCAGAGCTGATATTCTGACATCTCTCTTCTGCTGTTGGTTGCAAAGGCCTGGCACGAGGTGGGGGTGGCGTTTCACCGGGTGCTGTGGAAAAGCAGAGATGGAGCCTCTCCTAGAAGCTTTCTCAGCAGAAGAGCGTGGCGTAAGAGGATGGAAGGAGCCTTATCTCAGCTCTGCAGAAGGAGCTGGACGCTGTAACATGGCATTAAACTGTTTTTGTATTTCACAGAGTACTTACACCTGTGCCAAACAACACTGCGGGTTTTTCTTGTAATAGCACAGTTCAGCTTTGGCAAGAGGAAATGACGTTCCTTTTGCCACCGGCCTGGCCGGAGCCTCAGTGCCAGCGGCTCATGGCAGGGTGTCTGGGTCTGTGTCTGTGCCCTCAAGTGCTCCCCATGTGGGGGCTCATCCTGACCCGGGTCACTGAGGCTGGGTCCCTGTGAGGGTCAGCACTACCTGAACAACAGTGGGCTGGTGGTTTTTAGGAGGGGTGTTGTTACACATCATCTGCTGTAAACAAGCGTGCGGAAGAGACGCAGGTGTGAAGCGCGAGGCTTTGCTGGAAAAGCAGCTTGTGTGGTTGTGTGTATGGAACTGTGCTTTGTGCCCCTTGAGAAGGTGAAGCACTGAGTCATTTCTGACTCGTCTTTGGCCTGTAATTTTGGGAAGTGGGGCTTTGGGTCTTGAGGGATGTTCTGCAGGACTCTTGGATATCTGTCTCGGTCTGTTTCCCTGAGGGACTGGTTTACATTATCTCACAGTCAGCGAGGATTGATTATGGTAGAAACCAGGCAATTTCCTTTTGACTTTAATAACATATTCTTATGACAATCTCATGGCGTCTTATCTAATAGTTCTGAAAAGCTGGTTGATGTCTATCACTGAATGGGCTACGGACCAAAACTGTTAATTTGGGTGCTTGGAAGACGTGTGTGTAGCTCCCACTGTGGCCCAAGGCAGGTGGGGAAGGGGCAAACAGGCACTTTCCCACGCAGCTCTGCCCTTAGCACTGACTTCTGCTGGCTATGAGCTTGCACACTGTCTGTGGCAAAACAGTCTTCCTGGGAAGACTCACCCAGGTGGGGAGTTGTTTCCTTGGTTTCTGTGTTCAGCACCTGGAGCACAACAGGGTGAAGATCTTGAGATACAGAAACCTAATCTAAGTGGGTTTGGGAGCGTGGTGCTGGGAAGGCAGTTTCCTTCCAATGTCTTTTTCTGCAAGTCAAACTTCTGGGATTTTCTCTGGCAGAGGGATCTTGGTTTTATTGATGGGCAAACACATGTACACGCTTGCATTTCCTGTCCTATTTGTAGCTCAGCAGGGATGTACGGCGTGCCCGAGGGCCTGGCACGGGGCTCTCTGGGATGCCACCAGCCCTCCAAAACGGGCCACATCTCCCCGGGGACACGGGCACAGCGGAGGTGGCCCCGCAGACCCTCCCCAGCCCGCTCCTCTCTGCTGTCTCCTCCAGACCCCCCTGCTTCTGATGGTGAAGACCATGACCGTGTCCTCACCCGGGAAGACATCAAGAAGCAGGGGCTGCTCCTGATCAAAACCAACAAGAAACGTGACAAGAAGTAGCGATTGCTCCACGCACGAGAGCTCTGGGTGCCCCAACCACCCCTTCTGCTCTGGAGGCCCTCAAGCACCCGTTGTACCCTTTTTCTAAATACAGCAGTTATTCTTAGGCTGAATAGAGCAGGTCTTTGTCATTCCTCCGAAGCCCATAGCAGACCTGGACCAGGAGCTCCTCAGTCACTTCTGTCAGGCAGAAGCAGCGGGCTCAAGCCCTGAGGGGAGCTGAGCTGGGTTTGGAGGCAGCCCCCTCCCCCTGCCCCTCTCCCAGCTGCTCTCCCCGCAGACGTGGGGCTGGGCTGGGCTGGGCTGGGCTTTCCCAGGCAGAGCAGAGCTGGGGGCAGGCTGGCTTTCTCCCCCTTGGTCCTTCCTGGGACCTCTGCTCCCCCCGACAGCTCTGGGAGCCCCATGGGCTGGTGTCTGCCCCAGGCAGCTCTGGGGAACCGTGGGGCAGGGGCTGAGGCCTGGACAGGTATTGGATCTCAGGGGGGTGTCTTCGTGTGCATGTGTGGGAGCAGAAGGGCAGGGGCTGCCTGGGAAAGGGAGAGCCACAGCGGAGGTGAAGCCCCTGGCCCAGGCTGTCTGACCTGGCGTGGAGTCCTCATGCCTCTTCCCTCCCCTGCTCCCTGCACGCACATTGTGCCACTCGTCCCCCTGAGCTCCGAGCGAGCGTTGGGGACAACCTCTGGGCTGCAGGGAGGTGCCTGGAGAGAAGGGCTGCCCCGAGGTGCCCCAGGCCAGCAGAGGAGGCTGCAGCAAGCCTTTGGCTCCAGGTGGGATCCCCAGCCCTGCCCACAGCTCACAGACACCTGCCCTGCAAAGGCCGAGAACCGGGGGCTGCTGGTCCCCAAGTGCAGCCAAGGCTGGGGGCCGCTGACAGGGCCCCGTGGTCCCCGCTGGAGCCCCTGGAGAGCGGCACCTCCTCCAGCTCCGCGGGGGCCATCAGCACCAGCGCGAGCTTCCCCTGCCCTTCCCACCTGGCCCCTGCGCTTCGTGCTGACGTCACCTGGGACATCACCGCGGGGCAGAACGGCTCTTTCTGCCCGGGCTCTCGGCAGACTGGCAGCGCACCCCAGATGTTCATGGTGGGTTTTGTGTGACTGCAGAGGCGGGGACCGCAGCGCCCAGACACAGAAAAACTTGTGTGTTTTAAAGGAAGCTCCAGAAAGACCGTCACGTGCCAGTGAACGCATCGAGCGGAGTTTCCCCCGTTCGACAGCCGTCTGGGGGGCGCTTGGCAATTAAAGAGACCCCAGAATGACACCCACCCCCCAGCCCTGTCCCCTTCTCCCGTGCCCACCACAGACACGCCGTGGGTCAGGGAGTCCTCTGCTGCCAGGAGCTGCCCAGCCATGGCAGGGGAAAACTGAACATCCTCTGCACAGCAGGGGCTGAGCAGACAGCGAGGGGCGGTGCTGGGACCTCTGACACTGCCCCCGCTCAGCACACCCGGGGTTTGAGGAGCCTCAGCCAGACTGCGCTGGGCAGGCCGAGCTCAAACAGTGCCGGTGAGAAACCAAACCCCTGCCCAGCGCCCCCTGCCTGCAGCCTGGCCATCGCTGCTGGGGGTGCGGGCAGCGCGGACAGCACGGTCAGGGGCGGGCAGCGCCGCTTCAGCCCCCTGGAGAGCGCCCGGCAGCGGCAGGTGTAGGTGTTTCTAGGCGCCAAGTCCGTGTGGAACTTGCATTTTGGGCAACAGTGAGATTGAACAATGGATTCGTTTTCTCAGTCCTTCTCAGTATAACTGGGCCTGTGGATATTTTAGTGGATTTTGGAAAGATGGAGGTGAGTTGTCTCTAGGGAATGCTGCTGTCAGACTCCCAGCAGGTACCAGGCATTACCCTTCAGACACCATCTGCCAAGGTTCGTAGAGATCTGGTTTAGAGTCTGACCTGGGATGTCTGTGAAACACTTTAATCAAGGGAAGAGTGTAACGGCTTGAGAAACAAGAATTAATGCCCTGGCTGCTGCTGAGGGTAAATAGGAAGGGAATGTATAGAAGTGTCAGAACTCTTTTTGGTGCAGGAGGAACCCCGGGCAGTGGTGCCGGGATCTCTGGGATCGGGTGTGTCTGGGATATACCCACGGTGAAGTGATGCTCCAGACCCTGGGTTTCTGCTCTTGGTAACACATGACCGGCCGCACACGTACCAATAGCAGCCAGGGGTTGTTTTTATGGTATACTCAGCATTTGGGATTGCTGGTGGACTTTGTATGAAATGCGTAAGTGCAGATGTGAAGGGTTTTGCTTCACAGGCGAGAGCCTGGAGCCTTTGCTGTGAGTTGGCAGCGCTGTGATTTCTCGTGTCCCTGGGCAGAGCCCGGGGTTGAGAAGAGCCCCGCTGCTGTGCGGAGCTGCAGGCGGCCACACAGGGGACAGGGCTCTAGAAACACGGTGTCAGTACATAACACTGGGTTTACTTGTAAAGGTCAAACCCAAGGTTTTTCCCCATTAATTTTTTTTTTGTTTTCGCTTGATTTTTTTTTTGTTTGTTTGTGTGTTTCAGTGTACTTAACCTATTTTAAAGCAACAAATGAACTGTTTTATTAGTAGTTGTTTAATTAGTAATAGGTAACTGAACTCTAAAGAACAGGCAGATTTCCTGGCAAACATAACCTTGTTCTTTTGCCACCTCCTCTCAGGAGCTGTGCCCGTAACCTCACAGTTTCACCCAAGATCAGATACCACCCTCCCACCTAGCAGCGTTAAGGCAACTTGGTTGTTTAGCCACGAGCTGCAGAGGAATGCTATGGCTGTGTCAAACCTGATCAGTTTTAGTTTCCAGCACTGTAAAGTAAGTTCAGCTGGGGTCATCTTTTAGCAGACACCTGAAGTATGATTCAGACTTGCATTTTTGGGATATTAAAAAGAACCTTTTAACCGCTCTGCACCCAGTCCTGTCCTGGTGCATCTCACAGCCCTTGGCTTTTCCTGTTGCCTTATTGACAACACAGGCACTTTCAGACTCTTTATCCTGCCTGTGCTTTTTCATTTAACATCTCACAAAGTCCACTACCCTCAATGTCACTTCCAATTGGCATTTGAATTTAAGGTGAAATCTAGACCTTGTGAGAAATAGGTTATTTTGTTCTTGTTCAGATGGTTCTGTCTCCTACGCAGTGTGATTCACTTTGGCTGATTCATTTATGCAACCTGACAAAAATCTCCTGGTTTTTTATGGATGGCTTCTCCGAGTGTCACACTGAATTTGCTCAGTCGAACAACGTGTATCCACCAGTGAACTGGAGAGGAAAGCGCCAAAGCTAGACGGGGAAGCCGTCCTAAGATGATACTTTCTTTCCTACTTTCCTCCTTCAAGATGGAGGCTTTTTTCCTGTTACTTGTGTTTCTGTTGTCCTGTCTGTGTATGTGCCCACATCGCATTGCATTATCCTTACACCTCTGCCTCAGACTGGTACCCCATTGACCTCAGCTATCTGTGTGAGACGGGCCTTCTGTCCCCAGCATGTTAAATTTAGTTACCTGTTTGTGGCCACAAAAAAAAAAAAAAATCAAAAAAGGATTAACTCTTCTGGCTATCAGTGTGAATACTTCTATACATAAAAACTGCCTTTGCCTCCGGTGGGAAGAAGCCTCCATGCATCTCAACAGAGCAAAGAGTCAAGTCAGTAATACCAGAATCAGGTTTGGCTCAGGTCAGGTGGTTGTCACAGGGTCTGATGGTCACTGGAATGTCCTCTGATCCCCTCCAAGACATTAGGTATTCACTTAATGCTGGTGGTGGCAGCAAAGGGCAGTGGGTAGAGCATCGGATAGGGGGTCACAAAGACTTGGGTCTGTGTCCCCCTCTGCTGTCAGCGGGTGGATCAGGGCAGTGCCACTTGACCTGAGTGTGCTTACGTGTCAACCCCAGCATCTACAGAACAACTCATGTCTCTCAGGAGAGGAGGGTGTGGGTGCTGGGAGGAGCACTGTGGTTAATCAGGGCACCCCCGTCTCGGAGCAGTGGGATCCCCAGCTGGGGTTTGACTCACTGGCTCCAGGGGAAGGATTTGATCCTGCCCTTCAGAGTGTTCCCTCTTTGGGGAAGAGGCGGTGGGATGGACAGAGAGGTGTTGGATACCTGCTGTGAGCTGTATTAGGGGTGTGCTGGGTAAGTGAAGACCAGTGTGTCTGCGACTGGAGGAATCTCCCTGCTTTGGCTTACCTCAGCCCAGGCTCTGCAGGGAGCAAGGCTACGTGGAATAGTGGTGTGTCACCACTTTGTAGCCAGCCGCCTCATTTAGTGCAATAAGATCATTTATTTTGATACATAATTACATGGCTTGATACTTTAGTCAGCAATTAACTAATCCTAATGGGATGTAAATTAATTAAGAACACAGTTTGTCAAATTCAGTTTGCTTTTACCCAATTCCACTCTTCTGGGAGCAAAATGGAAGACATTGGCTCCAACCCAGGCTGGCAGTACTGTCAGCATGAGGTCCACAGCCAGTGCTGGCTACAAGGTATAGCAGAGCTCTGGGGGTGGGTGTTACACCTTCTTGTTCTTAAGAAGTTGTTCTTGAGAAGAGGTGTTCTAGGGGAAACTTTCTTACGAGAAGATAGCTGCTTATGAGAGATGGATCGATGACCTAATACTGAGTAAAGAAGGGAATTAAGAGGGGAAGGAGAAAAGTGCAACAATCCCCTTCCATATTTAATCACTGCACAAAAACCCAGCCATTGTAGGTAAAATCTGCCTGGCCAGGAGACATCAGAACAATGTTATGCTTTATTCTTCCATGTATCATTTTGTTATTACAGCAAACCTTTTCTATATTAGTGTTTCCTATGAAGTTCAACTCAGATGATAGTATCATGTCCTAAATGTGGTTCCTATGCAGCAAGAGTAACTACCAGACCACCTCAACTCCAGCAATCTCAAGATTACACTGACAGGGTGTGAAAAAGATAGAGGGGGAAGAAGAATTTTCTGTTTCACCGCCGGGGAAGTGGGAATATAATATGTTCTAAACGACATGCAGCGAGCAGCGTCATGGCATGACAATATTAATTTGTCTAGAGCCAGGGTAGGACGTGTCTTACCAAACTTTACCTCTTTAAATGTTGGGTGTGTTGTCCAGATGAGTAGTGACAGTTAATGGAAAGAGGGAGTGAGGCACATGTTAGGTGGGAATGACTTACCCTCCTGGGAATGCTGATCTCTGGTGTTGACAGGAGGAGCCCACAAACCCCACCTAAACTAAACATCCCAGCATTCCGACAGCTAACACGAGGGGAGATGGAGGCCTCCTGCCCACGTACACTTGCTTACCCCTCAGGAAAGAAAGGGTCAAAGTGGGACAATTGAAGCAACAGGATGAATGGAAGAAGAAGCCTGTTTTGGAAGCAAATGCAGATAGGATATTTCTGCTCTACAGCTACTATTCCAGAAATACCTGTGCACTCTCACCCCTGGTAGCTTGTCTGTGTGTCATATATTAAATGATCAAAGCAATGCTCCCACATTTCATGTGGAAAATCGTGAAGGCAATCAGCACACACAGAGCTCAGTGAATCAGATGTGTCCTGGATGCACCAGGCATCCAGCAGGCAGATGATGTGGGTATGAACAGTGATGCTTTCTACAGGATTTCTGGGCATCAGGCAGCCTGCTTAGGGCTTCTGTTCCAGCTGAGCTGCTGGACACAGAAAATCTCAGACAAAGGTCATATTTCTTTTTCTGTTCCAACAGTTTTGTAAAAGCCTGGCCATATAAGGCATTCTAATGTAGGACAAGATTTTGTAAAATAATTTAATATCCTTGTATGCTAAAGGTCCCTTAATAATTTAGTTTTCAAGGGACTGGTTTCCCTGATTGCAGAGCCCAGCATTAATCTGACCTTTTCTTATTCTTCATTCAATAACTCATCTATGGAGGCTCTTCTTGCAGTGTTTTGTAGGTGTCTCTTCTTATTTAATCTGTCTTCCAGATCAAAGCTCTTCAGAAGGAATTTTCCATGTTAGTTGTGAGATATGAAAAAATAAAGTAAAATAATTTTTTTTTTTTTTTTTTTTTTTTGGGGTGAGCTTTTGACTTGGTAAACAGAGAGAAATGCTGTTCATTTAATAATCAACCATTCCACATTGGCTATGTCATGTGTGTTGACGACTTCGGTCTCTAAAAATAATAGGCTCTTAACAAAAGTCTTTTCGTGTTTAGATCATTTAAAAGGGCTCACCTGTGTAGACAGAGTAAGCCTGTCCCACAGGATTTGCCTCTGGTAGGGCTCTCTTTCAACTTCCTTGCTGTCTATTCACATGAAATGTAGGAGTTTCACATATTTAAGGCCACATCTACACTAGAAAATAATGCAATGTGAAAGGAGAGGATCTGAAGAGTAACAGTTGGTGCTAAGGGTACAACATTCATGCTGTAAGTATTTTGGGGGATTTAGCTTTAGCTGGGTCACCTGGACTGAATGCCCATGGGCACCTGGTACTTTTGAGTACATCCTCCAGGGCAGTTTCATCCAAACCCAGCTCATGTGCTCCAGGACCCCTCCACAGTAACATCCCAAGTGTGGTAAGCAAGGAGAGCCAGGAAAACCTCCCTCAACTCTCTTGCAGAGATTTACCCCATCCAGCCAAATGTCCTGCTGAGCAGATACGCATACTTATGAATGCATACACATACATTGTCCCACAGCCTTGTTTCCACAGGGCCCAATCTAAAAACATTCATTTATCAGCTCCACAATGAGGCTGACTAATTCTGCTGTCCCTTAACATCTAGCCTGCACCCAGAGCGATGAATAATTCATCCGCTTCCAAGATCTGGCTGATAGAAAGCACTACTGGCCTTCCAGCTTATTTTAGAATTAATAGGTCCTGTGGATGCTATCTATGTATAGAACATATACAGATAGAAAAGCCTCTGAATGAATATGGAATTTCACTGAAAGAATTCTTTGTGTTAAACACAATTGTATTGGGATCTCTGGAGTGCCTCGGATAAAAATCTCCTTTTAGCACAAGTATCCTAATCTTTCGGGACAGCGTACTCTAATGTAAGTCCTTCTTACATCTATAGCATCTTAAAAAATAAACCTCCTCAAATTCCAACCAAACAAAAAATTAACCAGAGTGAATTCCATTTGGTCCTACCCCTTCTGAACTGAATTGAGGAAAATTGATGGATCTTGAAAGTAATATACTTTTATTTCTCCTCAGTCCTTTGTGAAACACTTCAGTGCACCCACAGCTTTACAGTCATAAAGAGTCATAAAACTCAAGTTTTATGGTTTGGCCTTAACAAAGCATATTTAAGGTTAATTAGCAATAGTTGCCTCCAGCAGACAAAACAAAAATTTGCATGGGCGGAAAATGGATACACAGTCCTTTGTGGGTGGCTTGAAAGCATGCTCACCTGTAACCATTAGCATCAGCTTTGGCTCTTTGCACCCATGGAATAGCCAAGAAAATAATAAAAACACTGCTACATATATTTGATCTCTTGGTAAAAAAAAAAAAAAAAGCATATTTAAATAGTTCTCTGCCTAGGGAAAACCTTTTCGTGTTTCTATGTGTTTGTCTTTTTACCCGCACCTGGCCAGGTGTATATTACTGCATGTTTCAAACTCTCATTTGAACACGTGCTGCCCACCAAAGAACTTCCAGATGCTGTGTCACGGCATGCCCTCGATACGACACCGTGTGTTGTGCTAGGTCCTGCAAACACATTTGTCAGTAATAGGAAAGCTCCCTCTCTTTCTCCTCTTCCAGTCTTTCCATAACTCCCAGACATGTGATCTGTGTTAACAAGCTCACAACGCAAAATTGCAACTTTTTCAGTTCAATCTTGTAAACAGGAGGGAGTTGGACTGAGGTCTTAAAACGATCCCCAGACACCCTAATGCATGCTCAGATTTTCAGATTGCCAAGTACCCACCCTCCTAACAAACCCTTCAGCCCCTTGCTCCAGAGTTTCTGCCCAGATTTAGGAACTCAGCTCTAGGCTCTTACTTTGGAAAATTTTCTTAACTCTCCTCATAGACAAGTTGGCTAGGCTCTCTCTTTTATCAACTACAGCAATTTCCTTCTGCCTAATTCTGACAACTTGTATTTGGAATTGTGTTCTGACTAAGTGTCTTCAGACTTCATTTTGGATGTATTTGTCTGTTCCAGGTATCTGGCCATTGTTCACCCACTGAAACCACGCATGAATTATCAAACAGCAACCTTCATAATCACCTTGGTCTGGACTGTCTCCATACTTGTAGATATTCCATCTGTGTATTTTGCTACTGAAACGGTGTTATTTATAGTGAAAAACCAGGAGAAAATATTCTGTGGTCAGATTTGGCCAGCTGACCAGCAGATGTACTACAAATCATACTCCCTCTTTATCTTTGGCATTGAATTTGTTGCACCTATCATTGTGATGACCTTGTGTTACGCCAGGATATCACGGGAGCTCTGGTTTAAAACCATACCAGCATTTCAGACAGAACACATCAGAAAGAGGCTTCGATGCAGAAGAAAAACTGTTATGGTACTGATGTGCATCCTGACTGCCTATGTTCTCTGCTGGGCACCCTTCTACGGCTTTAAAATTGTCCATGACTTTTTCCCCACCATCTTCGTGAAAGAGAAGCATTATCTTACTGCTTTTTATATAGTTGAATGCATTGCTATGAGTAACAGCATGATAAACACCATGTGTTTTGTAACTGTAAAAAATAACACCATGAAGTATTTCAAGAAGATCATGTTACCGAGATGGAGATCGACATATAATGGAAGCAAATCTAGCTCTGATTTCGACCTGAGAACAAGTGCAATGCCAGTCACAGAGGAGGTAGACTGCCTAAAACTGAAATAAATTTTCTGCAGTTTGAATCTCACATATTTCGGAGAGGGGCTAAAGAGGAAATAATGCCTTCTCAGAAGCTTCTCTCTTGTCTGTGGGAATACCCACCGTTGGTGAGAGCCCTCTAAAAGCAGCCTACTATGTATTTCCACCAGAACTCTTTTCACTGGACTGCTGTATAACCCCGTAACTCTGACTGATGCTGTGCTTCAGTTCACCCATCTGTAAATCTGGGAGGTAGATACTCATTTTACAGTTGTTTAAAATTTAAGATGAACAAAAAAAAAAAAATCTATGAATGCATTAAAGCATACTACAATGATGTAAGAGTTGATTGCTGATCCTAGCAATGATGCCTCTTTGTTTCTTCTTAAGAGAAATCTCTTAACCCCTTGGAGCTTATCTTTTGTACCTTTAAGATATTTGGTGTCCTTTTCCTTCTGCTCATAAGAGGAAGGAAGGCAAAAAAAGCCCATTTTGCTTCATGTCACTCTTTATCTTCTCAGTTTACCCCTCATGATTAAGCTCCTCAAAGTCTACAGATCACCAGCTTTCTATGGTCCAATGTGCAGCATGCTCTTATGAAAGGCACATTCTCTACAAAGGTAAATACTGCTTCACAGTCTAGTGAAAACCTCATCTCTTCCTGTGACACCTTGCTTAAAAATATTCTATCAACATTCCACTCTGTAGTTTTATGTAGAGTGCTGACTCTGTTTATTATGTATTTGGAAATGGCACAGCTACATTTTGAAGGGATGTTACCTTCTCTCACCTCCAGGCTATGGCCAACTTCTGCTGCCTTGATTCGCTGAGCTCTTCAAAGAATCAATCACAAAATCACAGAGGTGGAGAACAGCAACTCCAGATTGTCTAGTCCACCCCTCGGCTCAAGCAGGGTCAGCTAGAAGAGGCTGCCCAGGACTGTGTCCAGCTGGGCTTTGACTGACTCCAGGGATGGAGACTCCACAGCCTCCCTGGACCACCTGTGCCAGTGTTCAACAGTCCTTGCAGTAAAGAAGGGTTTTCTTATGTTCAGATGGTATTTCATGGGTTTCAACTTGTGTTTCAGCTTGGTTTGCAGAGGGACCCATATAAAACTATAGCATGCTAGTGGGAAGAAAAACACCCTGCTGAACCAGATCTAGACATTTTACCAAGCCTGTGTACAACTTCAAAATAAAGTACAAGTAGGGCCAAAATAGCATAGAGATCTTGAGATGATCTGTCTTTCTGCAACCAATGGAGACAGACTCTAGGCTTCCACAAGCCAGTCAGTGGTTGAGTTGAGTAGCTCATTGTCTGGTCAAAGGTGAGGCAACAACTCAAGATGAATTGTGCATTGCTTCCCCCAGAGCTGTTTTTACTATTCTGATTTTATGCAGCTCCAGGATGGGTGTATCTTAACTGATAACTGTGATAAAGCAGGTGACAGTAGCAGTAATACCTACTCATTTAAACTACACATATCATGGACTTTTGTGTACTGAAATCGAGTCTTTTCTATCGTGATGACAAATGCTTCCTGTTTTAAAGTATGTGGTACCACCTACTTTTGGAGTAAATGGCTTTTGTAAATAATTTGTCTATTTGTGTACTTAAAGTGAGAAACAAATCTTGCTAATAAAAGAGTAAACATGGAGTAAATATCAACATTGTGAACTATGTTTTAGATTTTCCCCTTAGCCACAGTTTTCCTACTCAAGTGACTAATGTCAATTCTCCCATTTCTGCTAAAGAAAAACTACCAGGCCGACCAATTAAGTTTAATGCAAAAGGATATTCAAATCCATTAAAGTGCTTAAATCCTCTCGTCATTAGCTGCTCTTAAAATATACACATTGGAAAGGGTATCAAAATTTCCTCTGTTAGGCAAAACAATTACTGAAATCATTCTTCAAAATGACAGATTAGAATAGGGTAAGTACTAAATCCATTTGTTTCCCAGCATGCCAAAGAAATTTAAAGGACCAGAGAGTTGCAGTATTCCATCATCAAGAGGCTTAACCTTGGAGTTTCTCTTGAAATCTCAGGGTTTCTTCTGAAGCTGCACCCATATTTATCTCCTGAAACCTGCACTAGTTATTGGGGATCAGCTAGCAATACTACCTGTTATTAGAGTGTCCTGATATTCCTTTCACCTATTTTTCCTAGACTTTTCCTGGTGCGACAAAGCCAAACAAATCACAATTTTCCACACCTGGAAATCTACCTCAGGCTGAGTTATTAAAAAAATAAAAAGCTCATCCCCCACCAAGCAATATAGTGCCAAGCAAAAACCGGGGAAAGAATTGCTTTACATTTCTGGAAATCACTTTGAGAGCTCCAAGAGACCTCTTCTGGTCTGGCCTGCCCAGTGTTCTCAGACATCACCACATCCCTGTCCCTGAGAAGGGCAGTAAAGCAGCAGCTGCCACAGCCCATTTTGTGGATTTAGGTTTTGGGGTCCGCAACATTGCTGTATTTTGACATTTTGGGGTCTTCTCAGCAGCAAAGCAGTGTTTCAGCCTGAATGACTGGATAGGGCAGGAGAAAAAACTGTGCTTTGCCCTCAACTGCACTTGTTGTGAGCAGCATCCCCAGAAAGAGGGGGATTCCTACCCAGGAAGGGTGGCGGTCTCCTGTTCCCTGATCAGAGTAGCCAAGCAAGTCCTTAGCCTGTGTCTGCACCAACTCCAAACACCAAAAAATGGTCACGGGCTTCACTTTCAGGGACCAATGTCTGCTCCTAAACTGAGCTCCAGCAACCAGGGGCCCAGGCAGCGAGCCCAAGGACCTTGCATGGGAACAGAAACCCCATGGAGGATTTTTGTGCCCACAGAACTGATTTCATCAAGGGAGTAATGGGGTACATTACCTAGGGGTACCTACATTGGCCAGGGCCTGCCTGCCACCCATGACTACAGTTAAATGGAGAATTTAGAAGACTCTTAAAGTCACTTAAAAACTCCCTTTAAGTGCAGAAGTGTGCAGCTGGCCAGGTCCTGACCTGAGTGGCTCCCTCAGGCAGCAGGGAACAGACAGTCCAACCAGAGTAGCTGAGGGAGGGGGCCAGACCCCACGCTCCATATAGTGAGTTGTGCAGGAAAAACTAAAAATAACAGAAAGGCTTTTTTGTACCCACCCACACAACTCAGGCTAGGGAGTGTGGGTGCCAGTGGGTGCTCCAGAGATGGGTGCTCCCTTGGCTCCCTCTCAGGTGGGGGCTACCCTGCTGCCTCCTGCCCGGCTGCTCCCTGCAGAATGCCTTCACACTTACACTGACCAGCAACATTCAGTGAGGGAATTGAATGTGGATCGCACCTAACTGAAGCTTTGCTTGCAAGAGCCATGCTTAAACAGAGAAAGAAAAGCACAAGCTGGAAGGCAGCATCTGTCGCAGAGGAGAAGCAGCCCCTTCCAGCACAAGCTCTTACACACTGGAAGGCACTAAAAACTGCAGCGAGACCTCCACAGCCATCAGCTGCCTGCTGTTTGCTCCACTGGCACAGCAGCAATAAGGACTTCACCACGCAGGAACTGTGGGATGTGTCAAGGACAAGCAGTAGGTGGGGGTGAGGTATCATCCTCCTGAGAGCTGTTAGCAGGGTTTAGATAACCATGCAGTGAATAACCAAGTCTCAGCTGTGGCTTGCTACAATTTTTATTGCTAAAAGCAAAAATGTAGTGCTATCATGCCTGATTCTAGCTCAGCTGTCCTCCTGTGGCACAGCTCCCAAAACCATAGGCTTGTTTCCTTCTGCAGCAGCTCCTCCAGGGATAACTGAAGGTAAAATCCAGTCCCTGCTCCTTCACACTGGCTCTCTGAAAAATAAAAAAAACCAGGTGTAACTAAAAACTAAAATGGTGACCCTGAACATCTAAGAGAGGATTAAGAAAAAGCAGTTATTCTCAGCAACAGGCACTGAGAAAATAAAGTATGTATTTTAATAAAGCAAGAGCATGAAAAGAAACTCCAACCATTGCCCCTCTGCCAAAGGAGGATGGCCTGCAAGACCCCAGAGTGGGTCACAGTAGCCAGGCCATGAAATTTCCCTGAAGACTGACTCACTCACTCAGCAGCTCAGACTTAACTGAGCTCCTTCTTTTCTGAGCCTGGCAGCCTTTCCTGTGGCAACAGCACCCTCCAGCTGCTGCCTCTGCAGCACAGCATCATACGCCTACTGCACTGCCCTGGAAACTGCACCACCTCGCACCAGATACCTTGGTGACAGGGACATACAGATATTCCCAGGATTCCTGGGCCTCCAAAAAGTAGCAACAGATGCTCCAGCTTTTGTCACTCAGGCACCTAGGCACTTACCCATCACTTCTGGTGTCTGAATTCTCCCTCGCTCCCTGTGTCGGCAGGGCTGTGACCCTCACTGGGTGCTTGGGCTACCCCCTTTCAAAACACTGGATATCATCTGCACTGAAAAAACAACACCATTAAGCAGAAGCAAGCAGAATTGAGATAAGACAAGAAACTACTCCCTTGGACTCACCAGAGATCCTCTTCTCTCTTACGCTCTGTTAGGATCCTGTTCTATAGACTCCACCCTAACACACGTTGCCAGGAACAGTCCCCAAACCACCAATGAGACGGGCAGCACTGCAGCTTCCAAAGTGACCTTCCTAATACCATCCAGAGCAAGAGAAGGAGGAACAAAACCTGATATAAAGCCACCACAAGAATCCTGAATAATAAGAATCAACACTGAGCACGAAGTTGCTCAAAGCACAAAGTCACCTCCCTCAAAACCAGGACTTGGTAAAACTGACAGAAGAGAAGACACAAAGATGGTCACAGTCCCCAGAAAAAGACACCCCTGAGCTCAAAAGACCACCAAGGAACATAAAAAGCCCATGTAAACTCATCAACCTGCTCACCCGCTGGTTCCAAAAGAAAAACATGGAAGGTAACAGACAGAAAGCATGCATCACAGAAAACATGTTGAGGCACAGCAATAAAATCTGGGGGTGTAGCATCCCGAAAAAGCCAAACGCTGAAGCGCTCCAAAGACACACAGTGAAGTGCTCCAGACAGCAGGGTGATGAAGGGCTACTACAGGGCCACGTGTTGAAGAGCTCCAATAAAAGACAGGTGCGGAAGCGCTCCAAAACAGCGAGGCAGTGAAGCACTGCTCCACGATGGTGCCATTAAGCACTCCAACATACACCAGGCATTGCAGAAATCAAGAAAAAAGCCACAGGGTGAAACACCCCAAAAAGAGCCATGTGGTGGGTGTCTCCAAAAAAGCCCAACAAGGCAGTGTTCCCCAAAAGAACAGGTACTGAAGGACACCCTCCAGGGCTCCCTGGAGAAACACTCCGAAAAATCACAGGTGATGAAGAGAGCAGGAGAGTCAGACAGTGAACAACCCCCTAAAGCAGGGTGGTGAAGGAACCCTCCAGGAGGCTGTGATGAACAAGACCTGGGTGGCGCAGTGAAGGACTCCAGAAAAGCCAGGTCACACAGAGAAAGGCTACTCCAGGGTGGCATGGAGAAGGACTCCCAAGAACAGCTGGGCAGCACAGGAAGGACTCCAAGAAGACTTGGGTGGCACAGTGCAGAACTCCCAAAAAGACGCAGGCAGCGTCATGCAGGCCTTGTCAGGGGTGGCACAGTGACAAACTCCAAGAAGAGCCAGGAGGGACAGTGAAGAGTTCCTCCAGACTGGCATGATGAAGGACCCCCCCAGTGTGGCCTGACGAAGGACTCCTCCATAAGGGCCTGGGAGGACTCCTCTGGGGGACAATGATGAAGTACTCCAAGAAGAGTCCGGTGCACAATGAAGGACTCCTAACGGGCAGCATGGTGAAGGGCTCCTCCGGGGAGGTGCTATGAGGGGCTCCTTTGACAGAGCACAATGAGGGGCTCCTCTTGGGGCAGCACAGTGTAGGGCTCCTCTGGGGCAGTGTGACAAAGGCTCCAAGAAGAGCTGACAGAACACTGAAGGGCTCCTCCAAGACTGCACATTGAAAAGTTACTCCAAGTGGCATAATGAGGGGGTCCTCTGGGGCGGTGCAAGGAGGGGCTCACCCAGCGTGGTGTGATGAAAGGCTTCTTCAAGACAGCGCAGTGAAGGGCTCCTCGAGTCTGAACAATGAGGAGTTACTCTGTGATGTGGGGCGCCTCCAGGTTGGCATGATGAGGGGCTCCCTATGGATCTGCGTGATGAAGGTGAAGCGCGGAAACAAACTCTACAACTCAGAAAGAGTTACAAAGCAGGCATGTTTATTCCAGCCGGGGTGCAAGGGGATTTCTTCACAAAGCTTGCACACCGTCTCTGGCAAGTAGCCAGATATTTATTACAAAAAACCATACATATTCATTTGGAAGGGCTGGGTTATTACAATTAGTTCGGGGAATAGGTGTGATTCTTAGAATTATTCAAGGAGAGAAGTATGTGGTCCTCTTGCAGTGTCCTGCTGTTAAGCAAAGTCCAGATGTCTCCTTCCTCTTCATTAATTTTTCAACTTGGCTTCCTGTGCATGCTCTCCGGCCCTTCGGTTCCTCTCCAGGTTATAGAGTCGGCCTTTTACCTGTTTGTTTTGTTAATTGGAACTTTTGTGTCTGTTAAGATGTCCCAGAAAGTAAGTCCTTTAGCTGGTATGTCTCCCCCTTTATCTCAAAGACAGGGATTAGTTTACTATCTATCCTGTTTTCTGTAAGAATGTTATCTACTTAACATTGCCTGAGGGCTAGGACTCCTTTAGCTTTTTTTTTTGCTTTCCTCATATCAATTCCCCCCTTTTCTTTTACCTGTGCAAATTCTTTTGCTATATCATGCCATTCCCTTAAAGGGTTTTGGCCAAGTATGCACCTACAGTCCCTACCCATAATCCAACCATGTTGATAATCAGTGTCCATCCTTTCATTGGAAATATATAATGAGCCGGTTTAATGTTGTGTACAGGCCCATCCAGACCTCGAGCTCTGGTCCCTAGGACCAATTCCCGCAGCTGTTTTTGTAGGCTGATAACATAATTAGTTACTATTTCATTCCCAATCTAAATGGATGCCCCCCGCCTGTATCATATATGGTTTCCTATATACTATTTCAAAAGAACTTAATCCCTCCTCAATTCTGGGTTTGGTCCCGATTTTAAAAAGTGCTAAAGACAATGATCGAGGCCAAGGTAATTCGACCTCCTGACCTAGTTTTGTAATTTACTTAAGTGATTCATCTTCTCTACTTGACCACTTGCTTGTGGACTATATAGAATATGCAACTGCCAGTCTATTTGTATGATCAATGCAAGTAATTGTTTTAACCATTTGAACCTTAGTAACCATGAAGTAAGCTTGTTCCATATTTCTTCAAAGTCTAAAGAAGCATTGTCTTTTCATATCTCCTGCAAAATACTTAATTATTGCAATATTATTCCTAAATCTACATTTATTTTTCCTGTTTCACCTATGTGTGTACAACAACTATAATTCACAACTGTGCTCAATCCCCCATGTGAGGCCAACATCATGTTTCACTGTCAGCACTTCAGATTGAGAAATTATTTCATTCAGTAACACTTATTACTTCTGCATGGGAATGCATCTGGCCAACCTGAGAAGGTATCTGTTAACACTAATAAGTACCAACACCCCCCTTTTCTTGGGAGTTCAGAAAAATCTATTTGCCAGTGTTGTCCTGGACTATTACCTTTCACTATAACTCCATTTTTAATTTTACTTGATGTGTTTGGATTGTGGTTTTTGTTTTGTTTGGGGTTTTTTTAGTAAACAGCATAGTCATCTTACTGGTTTTTCAATTTAACTGCTTGTATAGGGCATCTGCTCCCCAATGTTTTCTTATGTTCACCTAAATGTAACTTCTATTGTATGTTGGAAGGCACTGTTATTTGCCCATCTGGAAAATAAACCCATCCATATTTTTCTTTATTACCCTTTAGATCATTAATCAATTTTTGATCCTCCTTTGAATATTTAGGTTTCAAATCTGAGTTTAAGATTGAAAGTTTTACCATCTGGGACCAAAGCTAATGCTATGGTTGCCATTTCTGCCGCCTGTCTGGCCTTTCAATCTGCCAAATTATTTCCAATTTCCTGTTCAGTGTTACCATTTTGATGCCCTCAACAATGCATGATGGCTACTTTTTCAGGGAGTTTTATGGTTTCTAGCAGCCTTAAAATTTCCTCCGCATGTTTTGTTTTCTTTGTGCTGTGAATAATCCTCGTTCTTTCCATATGGCGCATGAGCATGTACTACTCCAAAAGCATATTTCTAATCTTAACCTTTTTCCCTTTTGCCAGTTCTAAAACTTTGGTCAAGGCAATTATTTCAGCCTTCTGAGCAGAAGTCCCTACTGGCAACGATTTAGTTTCTATTACTTCGTCAGTGGTGATCACAGTGTATCCTGCCTTACGGTTTTCCCTGTTTTATGAAGCTGCTTCCATCCATGAACCAGGTGCCTTCAGCATTCTCAAGTGGTTCTTCTTTTAAGTCAGGTCTACTGGAGAAAATGGCTTCCATGATCTCCAGACAGTCACAGGTTAAAGGCTCTGATATGGTCCCACTGAGAAAAGAGGCTGGATTCACAATGTTCGTGGTTCATAATTGGCACCAACCTGTCATTCCAAGGAAAGTTTGGAGTTCTTTTGCCATTCTGGGTTCACGTGTGCGACAGATGGCCTCTTTCCGTTCTCAGCTCTGTTGTTCTTCAGGAATACCAAATCCTAAGTAGGTCACTTGCTTCTGGACCAGTTGAGCTTTCTGTTGAGATACCCGATATCCACTAAGTCCCAGGAAGTTAAGCAAACTGACAGTCCATAGTACACAGTCTTCCTTCATCCTTGTAGCTATGAAAAGGTCACCTACAGATTGTAGTAAAATTCCTCCTAGTGAGGGCAGAGTCCAGGTTTCAAGTTCTCAGGCCAATTGATTCCCAGAGATAGTGGGGCTGGTTTTAAAACCTTGTGGTAACACTGTCCAGGTTAACCGTTTTGGTTTCGGTTGGGTTTTTTTTCCTCCCTGTATCAGGGTTTCCTCATTCAAAAGCAAATAGCTTCTGGCTTTCTTTTTTGCTTTCCTCATATCAAAGGGGTCCTACGGATCAGCACAGTGAAGGGCTCCTCCAGGATGGTGCGACAAGCTGATCCTCTGGGCTTCTTGTGATGAAAGGCTGAAACGGCACAATGAGGGGCTCTTCTGTGGAGGTGTGATATGGGGCTGATAGGGATCGCTGCAGAATTGGCACGGTGAAAGCCTGCTCCAGGACACTGAAACTGTGAGTTCCTCCAGCACAGCATGATGAAGAGCTGCTCTGGAGTGGTGCAGTGAAGGCCTCCTCTGCAGCAGAGTGATGAAGCGCACTTCCAGGGGACCATGATGAGGGGCTCCTCTGAGGCAGTGTGGTGAACAGCTCCTCCAGGGCGGTGTGAGGAAGGACTCGTCCGGGCAGCACAATGAAGGCCTCCTACTGAGCAGCAAAGGGAAGGGCTCCTCGGGGAGAGTGTGCTGAAGGGCTACAAGAAGACCCAACCAGCGTGGGGAGCAGCCCCTCTGGGTGGGGATGATGACATGCTCCTCTGGCATGACACGGTGAACTGTTCCTCTGGTACAGCGTGGTTGAGGAATCCTTCACTACAATGTGGTGAAGGGCACCTCCAGAGCAAACCAGTAAATGCCTCATCCAGACAGGCATACATGGGGAAACATACGATATGTACGACAAAATACGATACACACGACAGGCAATACAATAAAAACATATATTACATACCTTACCATGCAATGCATAACAGAGAGAAAATAAAATACATACCATACATAAAATTCAACATACACGATATGATAAGTATCAAACCAAACAGTAAAATACAATATATATAATAATTACAAAACGTTCAAGACGAAACAATAAAAAATACAGCAAAATACATACCACACAATATATGACAAACCATAAAATACCAACCAGATAAACATCAGTATAAAAGTAATTACAATCCAAAAAATGATACACAATACATTACACACTACAACAAGCTACATCCCATATTCACAACTAACACAATACACATGATGCACAAAATGACAGATAAAATACAAGATAAAATATCATTAATAAAACACCATAAATACAATGCAATACAAAACAGCATATAAAACACAAAAGATGATCCAATAAAAAATAATATAACAACCACACTCCGAAGAAGGGATGAAAATTGGATCCTCTGGGGCTGCACGGTGAAGGCCGCATATGGAGCAAGACTCGTCCAGGACGGCGTGATCGAGGCCTCCAAGAAGAGCTGGGATGTGCCGTGCAGAGCTCCTCCGGGGCGGGGCGACGATGGCTCCTCCGCGGCGGCGCAGCCAAGGCGAAGGGCTCCTCCGCGGAGGCAGACGTTACAAACCATACCATACAATACCGTACCCACGATACAAGACAGACAATACCCTACAGACCACACCATAACCTACAGACCTTACCCGACGGTGCAAACCACACCTGTCAGATAACACTACACACAACCCACAGACAGGGAATCACAAGACAAAATACAAGACAGACAATCCAGCCCCAAATCCATTACAATACACACACAGGTACTACAAAACACAAAACACATTACAATGCCAAGTACATCACAAAATCTACAGTGCCAAAAAACACAGTATGTCCTCTACAAGAAGGAGCACGCCATACCATACAGAAAAATGCACAAAATAATGCTCAAAAATACCACAAAATACATTACAAAGAAAAATAAGTTTCTGTACAAAATACATAAAAAGCAACCCAAAATACAATAAATATTACATTACCAAAGAAAAATTGCCATACACAGTATGTTAGAAAATAAAATACATACAATGCAAGGGAAGATACAAATCCTCCAATACATTCAATGCTGTACAGTACATACCATAAAATACCACACAACCAATAAAACAGACGATACAGTGCAAACTACATGGGATACAATTAATGCCATTCCATACCTACAGTGTGCAATAGGATATAAACCAGAACACAATACATGGAGTATACGAAATGCAACACATACAACACATCAAATATATAACACAAAAATCTGTACAGAGAATACGTACAAACAATACAATACCCACAGTGATACAGAGGATACTTAACCTAGGATACATTCCAGACCATAAACACACACCATACCGTACGTACAAGAACATCGATACCAAACCCCAATCATACAGTACAACAGATACCATGAAGAGCCTACGACACTTACCAAAATACAAAATAGAATACACAGATGACATGAAATCCCATCCCATACCATACACAAGTCAAAATAATACCCAAAGGACTACATATTCTAACACACAGAAACACGATGATCCATACGATGCAGATGATGCATACCATACCGTAATACATCACAACTCATACAATACCGTAAATACCAAAGCAGATGCTACAACACAATGCACCCTGCAGTACAGACCTCTAAATACCGTATGATACAAGACGCAGAGTAAAACATACCCACTAACAATACAAGACAAAGTACCACACGGCCAATGCAGTACGGCAGAAAGGACGCACAGCACCAGACAACAGAAAAACCCAGACCACACTTACCAGACAATACTTACCCCACGGTCTGCAGAGGGGCGCCTGCCTGCCGCTCCGGCGGCACTCACCAAAGCCCAAAACTCTCTCACGAGGCAACACGCTCAAGGGCTCCTCCCCCACAGGGGTGATGAAGAGCTCACCAGGCACAACGGCAGTGAAGGGCTCCTCCAGGGCAGCGTGCTGAAGGGCTGCAAGGAGACCCACCCAGCGTGCGGAACAGCTCCTCTGGGGCCACCGTCATCAAAAGCTCCTCCAATGCCACACGCTCAAGGGCTCCTCCAGAGCGCTCTGACGCTCAAGGGGCTCCTCCAGGGCTTGCATGATGATGGGCTGCTCCGCTGACACGCACAGAAGAGCTCCCTGAGGGCCTCGCAGGAAAAAGCTCCTCCGCTGCAACACGGTGAAGGGCTCCTCCAGGGTAGGGATGATCAAGGCCTCCTCCGGGACAGCACAGTGAAGCTCTCCTGCATGGGCGCCACGCAGGGCTCCAAGGACAGACGGGCAGCACCACCAAGCGCTCCGACGGGCAGGTGTAACAGGGAAGGGCTCCTCCAGCTTGGCGCCATGAAGGGCTGCTCCAAGGCGGGGATGATGCTGGGCTCCTCCAAAGACACAGCAATCAAGGGCCCCCTGGCCCAGCACGAGCAAGGAGGGCTCCTGCATGCCCACAGGGCAAAGGGCACCTCTGGGGCAGGCTGGGGAACAGCTCCTGCCGCTCAGCACACGGAAGGAAGGGCTCCAACAGCAGCTCGACCATGCAATGAGGACCCCCTGCAGAGCCGCACAACCAGGTGCTCCTCGGGAGTCACGATGAAAACAGCATCCTCTGCCGTGGCAGGATGAAGAGCTCCTCTGGGTACAGCGTCCGGAAGGGCTGCAAGGAGACCCACCAAGCGTGGGGAACAGCTGCTCTCTGGGGCCAGGGTCACCAAGGGCTCCTCCAGTGCCACATGCTCAAGGGCTCCTCCACAGCCTTCCGACGCTGAAGGGCTCCTCTGCGGCTGGCATGATGGTGGGCTGCTCCGCTGCCACCCACAGCACAGCTCCTGAGGGCCTCCCGGGACACTGCTCCTCCGCTGCCACCTGTGACCGCCTCCTCTGGGTCACCACGGCAAAGGTCTCCACGGAAACACGCAACGCGTAACAAAGAGATCCACTGCGGTGGGACCGCGGTCAAGGGCTCCTCCAGCACCACGGGATGAAGGGCAGCATCAACACCCAACCAGCGTGGGGCACAGCCCCTCTGGGGCGGGCCTGATCAGGGCCTTCCTCTGCCAGCACACGCTGAACTGCTCCTCCGGGGAGCCACACATTGCAAAACATACCATACAATACAGACAAATCCATACTGACAGTCCCATATATTATTATTAGACACCTTACCATACTATTACAGACCAGACAGAAAAGGCAATACATACTATAGGAGAGAGTAAACCCAGCACCGACGATACATACAAGTCATGGCAATAAAACAGATACAAAAATATGGCAATAAACAAAGATACAAAAATACATGCCACACAATACATGACAAACCATACCATATTAACTCCAGCACAACACAAAGAACAATACAATCCATACCAGACAATACAGGCAGGGCAGTGTCAAACACAATGCAGCACAAGATAGACAAGATGATGCAATACACGGAATTCCACATAGGCCATTCCCTAGATTACACAACACACCGTACAGTACACAACACACCTACCATCCATGAAACACACTACACACAACACAATGCAAAATACGATCCACACTACAAGATGCAATATACAGATGCCAACACACAAAAGGAAATACACTATATATAAAACGCAATATACCAGAAAGCAGACAATTCCAGACAATGCAGAACAGAATACATCCCATAAATCAATCCAAACACACACAGTACGTACAATAACTAACAGGCCATAACCACCTATATTACGGGAACCATCCCACCATACAAAACACACTACAACACAATTCAAGTCACAAAGGTACACAGCACCAATAATACAAGACATCAGAACACAAGAAATACCATTCCGCAGGGAAAAAGACAACCAACACAAGACATGCAAGGCCGAGCCCCGATGACGAGCGGCTCCTCGGGCAACGTGCAGTGAGCCCAGGGATGCTCCGCGGCGGCGTGATTGAGGCCTCCAAGAAGAGCTGGGATGTGCCATGCAGAGCTCTCCGGGGCGGGGCGACGATGGCTCCTCCGCGGCGGCGCAGCCAAGGCGAAGGGCTCCTCCGCGGAGGCAGACGTTACAAACCATACCATACAATACCGTACCCACGATACAAGACAGACAATACCCTACAGACCACACCATAACTTACAGACCTTACCCGACGGTGCAAACTACACCTGTCAGATAACACTACACACAACCGACAGACAAGGAATCACAAGACAAAATACAAGACAGACAATCCAGCCCCAAATCCATTACAATACACACACAGGTACTACAAAACACAAAACACATTACAATGCCAAGTACATCACAAAATCTACAGTGCCAAAAAACACAGTATGTCCTCTACAAGAAGGAGCACGCCATACCATACAGAAAAATGCACAAAATAATGCTCAAAAAAACCACAAAATACAATACATTACAAAGAAAAATAAGTTTCTGTACAAAATACATAAAAAGCAACCCAAAATACAATAAATATTACATTACCAAAGAAAAATTGCCATACACAGTATGTTAGAAAATAAAATACATACAATGCAAGGGAAGATACAAATCCTCCAATACATTCAATGCTGTACAGTACATACCATAAAATACCACACAACCAATAAAACAGACGATACAGTGCAAACTACATGGGATACAATTAATGCCATTCCATACCTACAGTGTGCAATAGGATATAAACCAGAACACAATACAGAGAGTATACGAAATGCAACACATACAACACATCAAATATATAACACAAAAATCTGTACAGAGAATACGTACAAACAATACAATACCCACAGTGATACAGAGGATACTTAACCTAGGATACATTCCAGACCATAAACACACACCATACCGTACGTACAAGAACATCGATACCAAACCCCAATCATACAGTACAACAGATACCATGAAGAGCCTACGACACTTACCAAAATACAAAATAGAATACACAGATGACATGAAATCCCATCCCATACCATACACAAGTCAAAATAATACCCAAAGGACTACATATTCTAACACACAGAAACACGATGATCCATACGATGCAGATGATGCATACCATACCGTAATACATCACAACTCATACAATACCGTAAATACCAAAGCAGATGCTACAACACAATGCACCCTGCAGTACAGACCTCTAAATACCGTATGATACAAGACGCAGAGTAAAACATACCCACTAACAATACAAGACAAAGTACCACACGGCCAATGCAGTACGGCAGAAAGGACGCACAGCACCAGACAACAGAAAAACCCAGACCACACTTACCAGACAATACTTACCCCACGGTCTGCAGAGGGGCGCCTGCCTGCCGCTCCGGCGGCACTCACCAAAGCCCAAAACTCTCTCACGAGGCACCACGCTCAAGGGCTCCTCCCCCACAGGGGTGATGAAGAGCTCACCAGGCACAACGGCAGTGAAGGGCTCCTCCAGGGCAGCGTGCTGAAGGGCTGCAAGGAGACCCACCCAGCGTGCGGAACAGCTCCTCTGGGGCCACCGTCATCAAAAGCTCCTCCAATGCCACACGCTCAAGGGCTCCTCCAGAGCGCTCTGACGCTCAAGGGGCTCCTCCAGGGCTTGCATGATGATGGGCTGCTCCGCTGACACGCACAGAAGAGCTCCCTGAGGGCCTCGCAGGAAAGGCTCCTCCGCTGCAACACGGTGAAGGGCTCCTCCAGGGTAGGGATGACCAAGGCCTCCTCCGGGACAGCACAGTGAAGCTCTCCTGCATGGGCGCCACGCAGGGCTCCAAGGACAGACGGGCAGCACCACCAAGCGCTCCGACGGGCAGGTGTAACAGGGAAGGGCTCCTCCAGCTTGGCGCCATGAAGGGCTGCTCCAAGGCGGGGATGATGCTGGGCTCCTCCAAAGACACAGCAATCAAGGGCCCCCTGGCCCAGCACGAGCAAGGAGGGCTCCTGCATGCCCACAGGGCAAAGGGCACCTCTGGGGCAGGCTGGGGAACAGCTCCTGCCGCACAGCACACGGAAGGAAGGGCTCCAACAGCAGCTCGACCATGCAATGAGGACCCCCTGCAGAGCCGCACAACCAGGTGCTCCTCGGGAGTCACGATGAAAACGGCATCCTCTGCCGTGGCAGGATGAAGAGCTCCTCTGGGTACAGCGTCCGGAAGGGCTGCAAGGAGACCCACCAAGCGTGGGGAACAGCTGCTCTCTGGGGCCAGGGTCACCAAGGGCTCCTCCAGTGCCACATGCTCAAGGGCTCCTCCACAGCCTTCCGACGCTGAAGGGCTCCTCTGCGGCTGGCATGATGGTGGGCTGCTCCGCTGCCACCCACAGCACAGCTCCTGAGGGCCTCCCGGGACACTGCTCCTCCGCTGCCACCTGTGACCGCCTCCTCTGGGTCACCACGGCAAAGGTCTCCACGGAAACACGCAACGCGTAACAAAGAGATCCACTGCGGTGGGACCGCGGTCAAGGGCTCCTCCAGCACCACGGGATGAAGGGCAGCATCAACACCCAACCAGCGTGGGGCACAGCCCCTCTGGGGCGGGCCTGATCAGGGCCTTCCTCTGCCAGCACACGCTGAACTGCTCCTCCGGGGAGCCACACATTGCAAAACATACCATACAATACAGACAAATCCATACTGACAGTCCCATATATTATTATTAGACACCTTACCATACTATTACAGACCAGACAGAAAAGGCAATACATACTATAGGAGAGAGTAAACCCAGCACCGACGATACATACAAGTCATGGCAATAAAACAGATACAAAAATATGGCAATAAACAAAGATACAAAAATACATGCCACACAATACATGACAAACCATACCATATTAACTCCAGCACAACACAAAGAACAATACAATCCATACCAGACAATACAGGCAGGGCAGTGTCAAACACAATGCAGCACAAGATAGACAAGATGATGCAATACACGGAATTCCACATAGGCCATTCCCTAGATTACACAACACACCGTACAGTACACAACACACCTACCATCCATGAAACACACTACACACAACACAATGCAAAATACGATCCACACTACAAGATGCAATATACAGATGCCAACACACAAAAGGAAATACACTATATATAAAACGCAATATACCAGAAAGCAGACAATTCCAGACAATGCAGAACAGAATACATCCCATAAATCAATCCAAACACACACAGTACGTACAATAACTAACAGGCCATAACCACCTATATTACGGGAACCATCCCACCATACAAAACACACTACAACACAATTCAAGTCACAAAGGTACACAGCACCAATAATACAAGACATCAGAACACAAGAAATACCATTCCGCAGGGAAAAAGACAACCAACACAAGACATGCAAGGCCGAGCCCCGATGACGAGCGGCTCCTCGGGCAACGTGCAGTGAGCCCAGGGATGCTCCGCGGCGGCGTGATTGAGGCCTCCAAGAAGAGCTGGGATGTGCCGTGCAGAGCTCTCCGGGGCGGGGCGACGATGGCTCCTCCGCGGCGGCGCAGCCAAGGCGAAGGGCTCCTCCGCGGAGGCAGACGTTACAAACCATACCATACAATACCGTACCCACGATACAAGACAGACAATACCCTACAGACCACACCATAACTTACAGACCTTACCCGACGGTGCAAACTACACCTGTCAGATAACACTACACACAACCGACAGACAAGGAATCACAAGACAAAATACAAGACAGACAATCCAGCCCCAAATCCATTACAATACACACACAGGTACTACAAAACACAAAACACATTACAATGCCAAGTACATCACAAAATCTACAGTGCCAAAAAACACAGTATGTCCTCTACAAGAAGGAGCACGCCATACCATACAGAAAAATGCACAAAATAATGCTCAAAAAAACCACAAAATACAATACATTACAAAGAAAAATAAGTTTCTGTACAAAATACATAAAAAGCAACCCAAAATACAATAAATATTACATTACCAAAGAAAAATTGCCATACACAGTATGTTAGAAAATAAAATACATACAATGCAAGGGAAGATACAAATCCTCCAATACATTCAATGCTGTACAGTACATACCATAAAATACCACACAACCAATAAAACAGACGATACAGTGCAAAATACATGGGATACAATTAATGCCATTCCATACCTACAGTGTGCAATAGGATATAAACCAGAACACAATACATGGAGTATACGAAATGCAACACATACAACACATCAAATATATAACACAAAAATCTGTACAGAGAATACGTACAAACAATACAATACCCACAGTGATACAGAGGATACTTAACCTAGGATACATTCCAGACCATAAACACACACCATACCGTACGTACAAGAACATCGATACCAAACCCCAATCATACAGTACAACAGATACCATGAAGAGCCTACGACACTTACCAAAATACAAAATAGAATACACAGATGACATGAAATCCCATCCCATACCATACACAAGTCAAAATAATACCCAAAGGACTACATATTCTAACACACAGAAACACGATGATCCATACGATGCAGATGATGCATACCATACCGTAATACATCACAACTCATACAATACCGTAAATACCAAAGCAGATGCTACAACACAATGCACCCTGCAGTACAGACCTCTAAATACCGTATGATACAAGACGCAGAGTAAAACATACCCACTAACAATACAAGACAAAGTACCACACGGCCAATGCAGTACGGCAGAAAGGACGCACAGCACCAGACAACAGAAAAACCCAGACCACACTTACCAGACAATACTTACCCCACGGTCTGCAGAGGGGCGCCTGCCTGCCGCTCCGGCGGCACTCACCAAAGCCCAAAACTCTCTCACGAGGCAACACGCTCAAGGGCTCCTCCCCCACAGGGGTGATGAAGAGCTCACCAGGCACAACGGCAGTGAAGGGCTCCTCCAGGGCAGCGTGCTGAAGGGCTGCAAGGAGACCCACCCAGCGTGCGGAACAGCTCCTCTGGGGCCACCGTCATCAAAAGCTCCTCCAATGCCACACGCTCAAGGGCTCCTCCAGAGCGCTCTGACGCTCAAGGGGCTCCTCCAGGGCTTGCATGATGATGGGCTGCTCCGCTGACACGCACAGAAGAGCTCCCTGAGGGCCTCGCAGGAAAAAGCTCCTCCGCTGCAACACGGTGAAGGGCTCCTCCAGGGTAGGGATGATCAAGGCCTCCTCCGGGACAGCACAGTGAAGCTCTCCTGCATGGGCGCCACGCAGGGCTCCAAGGACAGACGGGCAGCACCACCAAGCGCTCCGACGGGCAGGTGTAACAGGGAAGGGCTCCTCCAGCTTGGCGCCATGAAGGGCTGCTCCAAGGCGGGGATGATGCTGGGCTCCTCCAAAGACACAGCAATCAAGGGCCCCCTGGCCCAGCACGAGCAAGGAGGGCTCCTGCATGCCCACAGGGCAAAGGGCACCTCTGGGGCAGGCTGGGGAACAGCTCCTGCCGCTCAGCACACGGAAGGAAGGGCTCCAACAGCAGCTCGACCATGCAATGAGGACCCCCTGCAGAGCCGCACAACCAGGTGCTCCTCGGGAGTCACAATGAAAACGGCATCCTCTGCCGTGGCAGGATGAAGAGCTCCTCTGGGTACAGCGTCCGGAAGGGCTGCAAGGAGACCCACCAAGCGTGGGGAACAGCTGCTCTCTGGGGCCAGGGTCACCAAGGGCTCCTCCAGTGCCACATGCTCAAGGGCTCCTCCACAGCCTTCCGACGCTGAAGGGCTCCTCTGCGGCTGGCATGATGGTGGGCTGCTCCGCTGCCACCCACAGCACAGCTCCTGAGGGCCTCCCGGGACACTGCTCCTCCGCTGCCACCTGTGACCGCCTCCTCTGGGTCACCACGGCAAAGGTCTCCACGGAAACACGCAACGCGTAACAAAGAGATCCACTGCGGTGGGACCGCGGTCAAGGGCTCCTCCAGCACCACGGGATGAAGGGCAGCATCAACACCCAACCAGCGTGGGGCACAGCCCCTCTGGGGCGGGCCTGATCAGGGCCTTCCTCTGCCAGCACACGCTGAACTGCTCCTCCGGGGAGCCACACATTGCAAAACAGACCATACAATACAGACAAATCCATACTGACAGTCCCATATATTATTATTAGACACCTTACCATACTATTACAGACCAGACAGAATAGGCAATACATACTATAGGAGAGAGTAAACCCAGCACCGACGATACATACAAGTCATGGCAATAAAACAGATACAAAAATATGGCAATAAACGAAGATACAAAAATACATGCCACACAATACATGACAAACCATACCATATTAACTCCAGCACAACACAAAGAACAATACAATCCATACCAGACAATACAGGCAGGGCAGTGTCAAACACAATGCAGCACAAGATAGACAAGATGATGCAATACACGGAATTCCACATAGGCCATTCCCTAGATTACACAACACACCGTACAGTACACAACACACCTACCATCCATGAAACACACTACACACAACACAATACAAAATACGATCCACACTACAAGATGCAATATACAGATGCCAACACACAAAAGGAAATACACTATATATAAAACGCAATATACCAGAAAGCAGACAATTCCAGACAATGCAGAACAGAATACATCCCATAAATCAATCCAAACACACACAGGACATACAATAACTAACAGGCCATAACCACCTATATTACGGGAACCATCCCACCATACAAAACACACTACAACACAATTCAAGTCACAAAGGTACACAGCACCAATAATACAAGACATCAGAACACAAGAAATACCATTCCGCAGGGAAAAAGACAACCAACACAAGACCTGCAAGGCCGAGCCCCGATGACGAGCGGCTCCTCGGGCAACGTGCAGTGAGCCCAGGGATGCTCCGCGGCGGCGTGATCGAGGCCTCCAAGAAGAGCTGGGATGTGCCGTGCAGAGCTCTCCGGGGCGGGGCGACGATGGCTCCTCCGCGGCGGCGCAGCCAAGGCGAAGGGCTCCTCCGCGGAGGCAGACGTTACAAACCATACCATACAATACCATACCCACGATACAAGACAGACAATACCCTACAGACCACACCATAACTTACAGACCTTACCCGACGGTGCAAACTACACCTGTCAGATAACACTACACACAACCGACAGACAAGGAATCACAAGACAAAATACAAGACAGACAATCCAGCCCCAAATCCATTACAATACACACACAGGTACTACAAAACACAAAACACATTACAATGCCAAGTACATCACAAAATCTACAGTGCCAAAAAACACAGTATGTCCTCTACAAGAAGGAGCACGCCATACCATACAGAAAAATGCACAAAATAATGCTCAAAAAAACCACAAAATACAATACATTACAAAGAAAAATAAGTTTCTGTACAAAATACATAAAAAGCAACCCAAAATACAATAAATATTACATTACCAAAGAAAAATTGCCATACACAGTATGTTAGAAAATAAAATACATACAATGCAAGGGAAGATACAAATCCTCCAATACATTCAATGCTGTACAGTACATACCATAAAATACCACACAACCAATAAAACAGACGATACAGTGCAAACTACATGGGATACAATTAATGCCATTCCATACCTACAGTGTGCAATAGGATATAAACCAGAACACAATACATGGAGTATACGAAATGCAACACATACAACACATCAAATATATAACACAAAAATCTGTACAGAGAATACGTACAAACAATACAATACCCACAGTGATACAGAGGATACTTAACCTAGGATACATTCCAGACCATAAACACACACCATACCGTACGTACAAGAACATCGATACCAAACCCCAATCATACAGTACAACAGATACCATGAAGAGCCTACGACACTTACCAAAATACAAAATAGAATACACAGATGACATGAAATCCCATCCCATACCATACACAAGTCAAAATAATACCCAAAGGACTACATATTCTAACACACTGAAACACGATGATCCATACGATGCAGATGATGCATACCATACCGTAATACATCACAACTCATACAATACCGTAAATACCAAAGCAGATGCTACAACACAATGCACCCTGCAGTACAGACCTCTAAATACCGTATGATACAAGACGCAGAGTAAAACATACCCACTAACAATACAAGACAAAGTACCACACGGCCAATGCAGTACGGCAGAAAGGACGCACAGCACCAGACAACAGAAAAACCCAGACCACACTTACCAGACAATACTTACCCCACGGTCTGCAGAGGGGCGCCTGCCTGCCGCTCCGGCGGCACTCACCAAAGCCCAAAACTCTCTCACGAGGCACCACGCTCAAGGGCTCCTCCCCCACAGGGGTGATGAAGAGCTCACCAGGCACAACGGCAGTGAAGGGCTCCTCCAGGGCAGCGTGCTGAAGGGCTGCAAGGAGACCCACCCAGCGTGCGGAACAGCTCCTCTGGGGCCACCGTCATCAAAAGCTCCTCCAATGCCACACGCTCAAGGGCTCCTCCAGAGCGCTCTGACGCTCAAGGGGCTCCTCCAGGGCTTGCATGATGATGGGCTGCTCCGCTGACACGCACAGAAGAGCTCCCTGAGGGCCTCGCAGGAAAAAGCTCCTCCGCTGCAACACGGTGAAGGGCTCCTCCAGGGTAGGGATGATCAAGGCCTCCTCCGGGACAGCACAGTGAAGCTCTCCTGCATGGGCGCCACGCAGGGCTCCAAGGACAGACGGGCAGCACCACCAAGCGCTCCGACGGGCAGGTGTAACAGGGAAGGGCTCCTCCAGCTTGGCGCCATGAAGGGCTGCTCCAAGGCGGGGATGATGCTGGGCTCCTCCAAAGACACAGCAATCAAGGGCCCCCTGGCCCAGCACGAGCAAGGAGGGCTCCTGCATGCCCACAGGGCAAAGGGCACCTCTGGGGCAGGCTGGGGAACAGCTCCTGCCGCTCAGCACACGGAAGGAAGGGCTCCAACAGCAGCTCGACCATGCAATGAGGACCCCCTGCAGAGCCGCACAACCAGGTGCTCCTCGGGAGTCACGATGAAAACGGCATCCTCTGCCGTGGCAGGATGAAGAGCTCCTCTGGGTACAGCGTCCGGAAGGGCTGCAAGGAGACCCACCAAGCGTGGGGAACAGCTGCTCTCTGGGGCCAGGGTCACCAAGGGCTCCTCCAGTGCCACATGCTCAAGGGCTCCTCCACAGCCCTCCGACGCTGAAGGGCTCCTCTGCGGCTGGCATGATGGTGGGCTGCTCCGCTGCCACCCACAGCACAGCTCCTGAGGGCCTCCCGGGACACTGCTCCTCCGCTGCCACCTGTGACCGCCTCCTCTGGGTCACCACGGCAAAGGTCTCCACGGAAACACGCAACGCGTAACAAAGAGATCCACTGCGGTGGGACCGCGGTCAAGGGCTCCTCCAGCACCACGGGATGAAGGGCAGCATCAACACCCAACCAGCGTGGGGCACAGCCCCTCTGGGGCGGGCCTGATCAGGGCCTTCCTCTGCCAGCACACGCTGAACTGCTCCTCCGGGGAGCCACACATTGCAAAACAGACCATACAATACAGACAAATCCATACTGACAGTCCCATATATTATTATTAGACACCTTACCATACTATTACAGACCAGACAGAATAGGCAATACATACTATAGGAGAGAGTAAACCCAGCACCGACGATACATACAAGTCATGGCAATAAAACAGATACAAAAATATGGCAATAAACGAAGATACAAAAATACATGCCACACAATACATGACAAACCATACCATATTAACTCCAGCACAACACAAAGAACAATACAATCCATACCAGACAATACAGGCAGGGCAGTGTCAAACACAATGCAGCACAAGATAGACAAGATGATGCAATACACGGGATTCCACATAGGCCATTCCCTAGATTACACAACACACCGTACAGTACACAACACACCTACCACCCATGAAACACACTACACACAACACAATACAAAATACGATCCACACTACAAGATGCAATATACAGATGCCAACACACAAAAGGAAATACACTATATATAAAACGCAATATACCAGAAAGCAGACAATTCCAGACAATGCAGAACAGAATACATCCCATAAATCAATCCAAACACACACAGTACATACAATAACTAACAGGCCATAACCACCTATATTACGGGAACCATCCCACCATACAAAACACACTACAACACAATTCAAGTCACAAAGGTACACAGCACCAATAATACAAGACATCAGAACACAAGAAATACCATTCCGCAGGGAAAAAGACAACCAACACAAGACATGCAAGGCCGAGCCCTGATGACAAGCGGCTCCTCGGGCAACGTGCAGTGAGCCCAGGGATGCTCCGCGGCGGCGTGATCGAGGCCTCCAAGAAGAGCTGGGATGTGCCGTGAAGAGCTCCTCCGGGGCGGGGCGACGATGGCTCCTCCGCGGCGGCGCAGCCAAGGCGAAGGGCTCCTCCGCGGAGGCAGACGTTACAAACCATACCATACAATACCGTACCCACGATACAAGACAGACAATACCCTACAGACCACACCATAACTTACAGACCTTACCCGACGGTGCAAACTACACCTGTCAGATAACACTACACACAACCGACAGACAAGGAATCACAAGACAAAATACAAGACAGACAATCCAGCCCCAAATCCATTACAATACACACACAGGTACTACAAAACACAAAACACATTACAATGCCAAGTACATCACAAAATCTACAGTGCCAAAAAACACAGTATGTCCTCTACAAGAAGGAGCACGCCATACCATACAGAAAAATGCACAAAATAATGCTCAAAAAAACCACAAAATACAATACATTACAAAGAAAAATAAGTTTCTCTACAAAATACATAAAAAGCAACCCAAAATACAATAAATATTACATTACCAAAGAAAAATTGCCATACACAGTATGTTAGAAAATAAAATACATACAATGCAAGGGAAGATACAAATCCTCCAATACATTCAATGCTGTACAGTACATACCATAAAATACCACACAACCAATAAAACAGACGATACAGTGCAAACTACATGGGATACAATTAATGCCATTCCATACCTACAGTGTGCAATAGGATATAAACCAGAACACAATACATGGAGTATACGAAATGCAACACATACAACACATCAAATATATAACACAAAAATCTGTACAGAGAATACGTACAAACAATACAATACCCACAGTGATACAGAGGATACTTAACCTAGGATACATTCCAGACCATAAACACACACCATACCGTACGTACAAGAACATCGATACCAAACCCCAATCATACAGTACAACAGATACCATGAAGAGCCTACGACACTTACCAAAATACAAAATAGAATACACAGATGACATGAAATCCCATCCCATACCATACACAAGTCAAAATAATACCCAAAGGACTACATATTCTAACACACTGAAACACGATGATCCATACGATGCAGATGATGCATACCATACCGTAATACATCACAACTCATACAATACCGTAAATACCAAAGCAGATGCTACAACACAATGCACCCTGCAGTACAGACCACTAAATACCGTATGATACAAGACGCAGAGTAAAACATACCCACTAACAATACAAGACAAAGTACCACACGGCCAATGCAGTATGGCAGAAAGGACGCACAGCACCAGACAACAGAAAAACCCAGACCACACTTACCAGACAATACTTACCCCACGGTCTGCAGAGGGGCGCCTGCCTGCCGCTCCGGCGGCACTCACCAAAGACCAAAACTCTCTCACGAGGCACCACGCTCAAGGGCTCCTCCCCCACAGGGGTGATGAAGAGCTCACCAGGCACAACGGCAGTGAAGGGCTCCTCCAGGGCAGCGTGCTGAAGGGCTGCAAGGAGACCCACCCAGCGTGCGGAACAGCTCCTCTGGGGCCACCGTCATCAAAAGCTCCTCCAATGCCACACGCTCAAGGGCTCCTCCAGAGCGCTCTGACGCTCAAGGGCTCTTCCAGGGCTTGGATGATAATGGGCTGCTCCTCTTACATCCCTTGAAAGGATTTTTCTTAGTTGTTGTTTCACATCCATGTTCTGGTCTAGATTGTGCTGAGACTATTTCCCACTAATAAAGAAAAGAAAATGCTTTTTTTGTTAAGCAGCAAGCAATCTTTGCCCCAAAATTGCATAAATTATGATTTACTCATTTCCTTGTTACTTTCCTCACACACCCGAACTTTGTTACTGATTTTATTAACAGCTGAAATTAAATTGTGTTTGATTTTAATATAAGTATAGAATTAAGAGACATTTTAGTAAAAATCATTTTACATTTATTGTATTTTGAATCTAGCAACCGACTGCTACTCTAAAATTCCCTGTACAGCCCTGTACCAAGGCCGAAGGGATTGGTCATAATTGTCCAATGGGAACGGTTAGAACCTAGGTAACAAAACACGAGGTGATTTGTAAACTGATTTATAATACATACATAGGACTAGAAGAATGCAAGTAGCTGTCAAGGTCCAGGATTAATGGGAACTGAGGGCAGTAACCGTAACAGCTGGCAGGTACCTGCCAAGAAAACTGTCCTTAAGCAAAAGGTAATTCCGGCAGGGGGAGATCGCATCCACCGACCCATGGACCACCTACTCACATTACAACCCCAGAGCCATTTCTAGACATTTCTAACCTTTACTGCGCAGAATCGGAAATAGGAGGAGAATATGTTAATGATTTCTTGGAAGTTGTGTGTTTATGTATGAAGACATAATGAATATGTATGAGTAAGTTCTATATAAGCTGTATGATTCTGGTGCCTGGCACGTGTTGTTGGTGAGAGCACTCCCCTACACGTCCGGCCGTCAGTAAAGAAGTGTCTGCTTATCTGCATCACATTGGTGTCAATAAGTTATTTTTATCCCGTATTTCAGGGACAGTTTCTGGCACCCCAGATGGGACCTCGCTGAGAGAGACCGGAGGATTCGGGGACCTCATCGGTTACAGCCGGCACCAAGGGTTTCTCGGGGACACCCATCGATCCCCGATCCATAAGGCTCTTCGCGACGTCCCCTGGATTTGGTAAGACACTTCTCTTTGGTATTGGGAAGTGGGTTAAAGTCCCACTAGTGTAAGTCTGCCTGTCAGACTTGACAAAAGCTGCGCAGGGTTGGACTAAGTGTAATAGTGTAAGTCTGCCTGTCAGACGCAGCGAAAGCTGTTCAGGGTTGGACCAAAGCATCCTAGCGTGAAGTGTAAGCCTAGGCATCTGCCCGTAAGACATAAGCGAAAGCTATTGCAGGGTTGGACAACAGCGTAGACAAGGGAACCTATATGCTATAGAGTTCTCAAAGGTAGTGCCTCTAATGAAAAGTTAGAAGTTTTTATGCACTTTATTGTGGTATTGTTTATTTCCTCGATTGAGTATTGTGTGTAATTAAGAACTGTGTTATATTGTGTGACATACCTTTATTTATGGTAATGATTGTGGAAAGGTGTGAGTGTGTTTGTAAGCGTGAGACGTGCAATTGAGCACAAAGCGAGTGTGGAGTTCGGATCCGTGGTTCTATTATCCTGCGAGGGGTGCAGTCGGAGAAGAACGAAGCGGAAAGCCTAAATGATTGTATATTGTGTTAAAAAGTAACTGAACCGTGGCATCTAAGCTGATTCATTTGTTTAAAAGTATGGGTAATCTTGCTGCAAATGACAAAGTTCCGAAAACTTCTCCGTTAGAATTTCTGTTAGCACACTGGGGAGATTTGCATGATGATTTGCGAAAGAGTCAGATGATTGAATATTGTAATCACTGGTGGCCTCTGTATACTCTGGATGATCAGGGAAAATGGCTCATGAATGGGACACTGTATTATAATACCATTTTGCAGTTAATGCTGTTTTGTAGAAGAGAAGGGAATTGAAGGGCCATATGTTGATTTCTTTTTCTATTTAAGACAAAGGAAGGATTAGCAGAAGGAATGCAAGTTGATTAGTAGGGATAATTTACTAATGGCTATAACTTCTGACGATAAAAAGGTGAAAAAGTGTTGTTTAACATGTGCACTTGGAAAAGATTGTTTAAAGGAAAGAATTGCTTCTACTGAAAAGGATGAAGGGCCGGAATTAGATATATGCCCTCCACAGAGAGAACTATATATCCTATAGAGGATGTGGAGGAAGGGTCGTCTGAGGTTGTAATTCATACCCCTGTTTCTCGAAGAACTCAGCAGCAGGTACAAACAATAGCTCCCCTGTGGCAGGGAGTTGGCAATGATGGGCCAGTGTGTGTGAAAGTGCCTTTTTCAGTGATGGATTTGATGGCTTGGAAGCAGGCAGCAGGAGTGTATAGAGAGGATCCTGAGAGAACAGGCAGAGTAGTAGATACTATAATCAGAACACAGAATCCGGACTGGAGTGATTTACGGGTGATTTTAGCTAATTTGTTAGATGATACAAAAAAACCCCAGATGGTATTAAAGGCTGGCAAAGCACAGGCAGAAGTGACTGTACTGAGTGGGACAACAGGTGGAATATTAGAGCAGCATTTTCCGTCTGGGGATCCACAGTGGGCATCCAAATAATGTGGAGCACAGAGAAAGACTGAGTCGGTATCAGAAATGGATTTTATATGGAGTTAAACATGCCATGCCTAAGTTTCTGAACTGGCGTAAATTGTATGAGGTGAGACAAGATAAGAATGAATCTCCCTCAGCGTTTCTGGAAAGACTAAAAGAAGCTTCCAAAAAAAAAAAACCCCAAAACAAAAAACAAAACGAAAAAAAAAAAATTATTTGAAAGTGGAAACTGAGGCAGCTCAGATATAATTGGCTTTGATTTTTATAGGACAATTGGTACCAGATATAAGAAAGAAACTGATTGATAAATTTTTGAAGTATACAATCTTGGAGGAGTGTGAATCTGAGTATAAAACTCTCATTCTACCAGTCAGAAAACCATCGGGTGAATATAGGTTAGTGCAAGACTTAAGAGCAGTGAATCAAATAGTTAAGGGTATATATCCTGTAGCAGCAAATCCCTACACGCTGTTAACAGCTTTAAAGGAGACTTATCAGTGGTTTACAGTGCTTGATTTAAAAGATGCTTTCTTTTGTATTCCTTTGGAAAGGGAAAACAGAAAATAGTTTGCTTTTGAGTAGGAAAATCCACAAACAGAACGAAAGATGCAGCTGACATGGACAAGCCTCCCCCAAGGATTTAAAAATAGCCCGATAATTTTTGGAAATCAGCTGGCAAAGGAGCTTGAAACACGGAAACAGGACAGACCAAAACCTGGGCATTTGCTTTTACAATATGTGGATGACACACTGATTGCTACAGAAGAAAGATTTACCTACATACAGGTAACAATAGATCTTTTTAATTTTCTGGCACTGAATGTCAGACTGTGATATATTTGGACTTTGAGATTTCAGAAGGGCAGCGGCAATTAGGAACAGAATGCTGAGAAGCCATGTGAGCTGAAAAATATTCATGAACTCAGAGCATTCTTAGGAATGACAGGGTGGTGCCGCCTCTGGATCATGAATTATGGTCTAACAGCTAAACTGCTATATGAGGCCCAAAGAACTCTCCTTTGACATGGGGCCCACAGCAACAACGGGCTGTCACAGAATTGAAACGCTTTAATGTCTGCACCTGCCTTAGGACTTCTGGACATAACCAAAGACTTTCAGCTGTTAGTCACGAAAGACAACGCCTGGCACTGGGTGTGCTGACTCAGAAGATGGGAAGCTGGAAACGACCTGTCGGATACTTCTCTAAACAACTGGACACGGTGAGTAAAGGGTGGCCAAACTGCCTTCGAGCTGTGGCTGCAACAGTGATGCTCATACAGGATACTCAGAAATTGACTTTGGGAAGCACAATAACAGTCTGTCCCACACATGGTGATAACTGTTTTAGAACAGAAGGGGGGACATTGGCTATCTCTGAGCTGAATGATGAAGTACCAGGTAGTACTGACTGAACAAGATGACATAATTCTGAAAGCAACTAACCTGGTAAATCCTGCAGTGTTTTTAAGTTCCACACAGGAAGAAGAGCAATTGGAGCAAGACTGCTTGGCTACTATCGAATATGTTTATTCCAGTCGAGAAGATTTGAAGGATGTACCATTGGAGTAACCAGACTGGGAATTGTATACAGATGGCAGCAGCTTTATGGAACGAGGAGTTTGATATGTTGGATATGCAGTAATAACAGACACCTCAGTTATAGAAACAAAGGCACTGACGAGTACCACATCAACTCAGAAAGCAGAACTTATTGCTTTGATTTGAGCCTTAGAACTAAGTGAAAATAAAAAAAAAGTAAATATTTGGACAGACTCAAAGTATGCTTTTAGGGTAGTATATGTCCATGAAGCTTTGTGGAAAGAAAGAGGATTATTGTCCTCTCAGGGATCAAATATTAAGCATCAAAATTAAATTTTACAATTATTACAAGTTCAAAAACCAAATCAGGTAGCAATCATGCACTGTAAAGCACATCAAATTAGGGACACAAAAGAAATTGCTAGAAGTAATTTGGCCAACCAGACAGCAAGAAAACGAGTATTCCAAATGGCATTAATTCCCTCCAAAACAGTAACCCCTCACAGACGAGTAGTAGTTCCACCTAAAAGAAATAATGCAGACCAAACATCAAGAATGTCATTAGGGAGCAGAAGCTTTAGTAACTTCTTTACAAAACCAAGTTATATCTGTCAAGATGATAGACATGGCTAAATTAATAACTGCAAAATGTGATGTATGTTTGAAAAATAATCCAGTAATCAAGAAAAGAGTTCAAATGGGTAGATTAAAATCTGTTACAGAGCCTGGAGATTGTTGGCAAGTAGATTTTTCAGAGTTACCTAGACAAAATGGGTACCGATACATCCTGGTGGGGGTTGATACTTTTACAGGATGGCCAGAAGCTTTTCCCTGTCGCACCACACAAGCCAATGAAGTAGTAAAGTGGTTACTATGAGAAATAATTCCAAGATTTGAAGTTCCTATTGGAATTTCGTCTGACAGAGGTCCACACTTTGTTGAAGAAATAGTCCAAAATGTTAACAAAATTCTGGGTATCACTTGGGATTTGCATACTCCATGGAGGCCACAATCCAGTGGAAAAGCAGAAAGAATAAACCAGACTTTAAAAAGGCAAATAAGTAAGATCTGTCAAGAGACCAATTTAAAATGGCCTCAAGCACTTCCATTAGCATTATTACAAATCAGAGTACAACCAAAGAGTGGAACCTCAGTCAGTCCTTATGAATTACTGTATGGAGAACCTTATGAGTCCCCAGAACCAAATCCAAACATACATGTAAAAGGAAAACAGGATGTGTATAACTATTTGCTTTCTTTAGGAAAAAACTTTGACTGCAATTCGGAGTGCAGCGGTGTGGAATAAACCATTATCCCTAGAAACTTGAGCGCATGATTTTCAACCAGGAGATTATGTCTATGTGAAAAAGTGGACTTCCGAACCTTTGCAAGAACGTTGAAAAGGACCTTTGCAAATATGTTAACCACCTTCACGGCTATCAAGATTGCAGAATCAGATGCTTGGATACACTATACCCGAGTGAAGAAAGCACCTACTCCATGGAAAATTATAAGCTGTGACCCAAAGACTTTAAAACATGTTTAGTATTTCATATCAGTTTGTGATTGTTCTCCTTATATTGGCTTGGACGGTGACGCTGGTGGAATCATGGGTTGATCTGGTGGCAAGGAACAGAAGGCAATCAGATACAGAACAATTAATTAACATTCCTAAAGGAATGCTTGAAGAAAATTTGATGTTAGTATTGATTAAGGGATTTGCCAACTTGCAGAACATTACACAAATTACTGCCTGTTTACCAATACCAAAAGCAGTAGGTGAATCTATTCCTTGGGGAATCTTAACTATAAATTTAACCAATTTGGAACATGAAAATAAGACTACTTATTGCAAACAAAAGCCAGTGATTCAATGGTATAAACAAGTGAAGGTTATTAGGAAACAATAGAAATCACCGGGAAAAATCAGACTGTGAGAAACTACTAAATTATGACTTTGTAACAGGGTCTCAACCTAGTGCTTTGGATCGAGTTCCCCTCACAGGAGGCCCAAACCCTAATCTACAATGGTGTTCATACGATGAACAAATTAAAACAATGTGAGCAGGAACATCATGGAATGGCAGTGTAACAAAACTGGGCAAAGTACCCAAACCCAGGCACAGTGGGACTCTGTATGGTCTATGTCCATATTCTCACGATTTCAGTACATGGCCAGAACCCCTTGGTGTTTCACTTGGGACAGTGCCTGGGTTAACAGAGTGTTTGCAATCCTTCCCTCAATAGTAGATAAAGGCACTACCCGACCAGAAAAGGAACATGTAGTACCATGGTGGAAATGTGAAAAGGTGTATGATTGCAACAATGCCGATTTAATAATCAAAGAATTCCTCATTTGGCAGCTGCTTTATAGTTTGATTGTTATTGTTGAGGTTTTTATAACCTCACCATGACTAGCATCTTTACACCCAGAAGAGGATACTTTTTAGTTTTAAAAAATCTAACATTCAGAGTCCAGGACATTTAGTTTGGGCATTAAGTGATGGCACCTGGACAACCCACTTACCAGTAGATGGTAAGGTAAAAGAAAAAAAAAAAAAAAAAAAAATTGCTTAAGGCCTGCCAACATTGTGTCTGATTTGTAAGAAATAAATCACCATTCAAGGGATCCCTGGAAAATTTAAAATTACAATGAATTAAAAGGTCTGAAACAGATGATGACACCTGGAATGAACCATCAACAGGAGTAAAAATTGGCTGGGCTTTAGAGTCTCTTTTGAACCCAATAGCATCATATAGGAATAGAGAATGGCTTTATCACTTAACAGGACAAGTAAAAAATTGGCCAATATTACAAGAAAAAGATTTAAATAATTAAACATCCAGTCACAGATAACTTCCTGAACAACACTTCAAAACTGGATGGCATTAGATATCCTTCTGTTAAAGGAGCATGGAGTGTGTGGATATCATTAGGACAGACTGGATCATTGCTGCATTCATATTCCAAATGTTACACAGGATAGAACATGATTTAGATCTGTTAGGCAAAATAGAAAAAGAAACAGAAACAATTCGAGAAGGTATGTCAGAAGATTGGCTAGGAAAAATTTTTAGTGAATTAGGATAAAACTTAAACTCTGGGCTTAAATCCCTAATCAAAACTCTATTTTTGCTACTTATTGTCCTTTTGATAATTATGTTGGTGTATGCCTGTCTTAAAAGACAGTTTACTAATCAGCTTGCAATACATCATAGAATTGTGAGAGAAGTACCCACTCTGCCACCAGATTACAGCCCACCACCACCATCATCTGGCAAGACAAACTTTGGCTTCAAAGATGAAAATGAATAAAAGTGTGAAAGAATTGAAATGATTTATAACACTTTCAAAGGGGGGAAATGTTACAGATTTTATTAACAACTGAAATTAAATTGTGTTTGATTTTAATATAAGTATAGAATTAAGAGACATTTTAGTAAAAATCATTTTACATTTATTGTATTTTGAATCTAGCAACCGACTGCTACTCTAAAATTCCCTGTACAGCCCTGTACCAAGGCTGACGGGATTGGTCATAATTGTCCAATGGGAACGGTTAGAACCTAGGTAACAAAACACGAGGTGATTTGTAAACTGATTTATAATACATACATAGGACTAGAAGAATGCAAGTAGCTGTCAAGGTCCAGGATTAATGGGAACTGAGGGAAGTGACCGTAACAGCTGGCAGGTACCTGCCAAGAAAACTGTCCTTAAGCAAAAGGTAATTCCGGCAGGGGGAGATCGCGACCACCGACTCATGGACCACCTACTCACATTACACCCCAGAGCCATTTCTAGACATTTCTAACCTTTACTGCACAGAATCGGAAATAGGAGGAGAATATGTTAATGATTTCTTGGAAGTTGTGTGTTTATGTATGAAGACATAATGAATATGTATGAGTGAGTTCTACATAAGGTGTGTGATTCTGGTGCCTGGCACCTGTTGTTGGCGAGAGCACTCCCCTACACATCCGGCCGTCAATAAAGAAGTGTCTGCTTATCTGCATCACATTGGTGTCGATATTTTTATCCCAGATTTTGGGGACACTACCATTATAAAGGAGAGAAGCCATGGAAAGAAAGTTCTAACACACAGGCTTCCCATTTCTTCAGCTACCAATTCAATTCAGTTCCTATATTAAGAAATACCAATACTCAGTCAACAGTGGACTCCACACTCCACCAGGCTCTTGTGATGATGCACTCGAGGATAAACTTGGTGAAGAGACCTACAAGGAAGCTCCCCAAACAGCCCAGGTGGGGAATCACTCACCTCAGAGCACCAGGCCGTGAAGGAACCACAAACAGCCAGACAGCAAAGGACTCTAGAACAGCTGGCGCTGAACTGCTCCTCCAGGGCCACGGGGTGATGCGCTCCCCACATGCTTCAAAACTGTCTTGGGTTGTCCTAGAAAACAGCAGTGAAATAGTTATTTGCATTCTCATCCGGAAATTTCCAGACAATACCTGCACAGCATTCCTGTCACTCTTCCAGAGACAGTAATTCCCAGCAAGCTGAATGAAAGCTCTGGAATCCATCCCAAGTCATCGCCTCCCAGGGCTCCCTGAGAAATTCCCCGTTTCTCACTGCTTCCGCTGGGCTAAAGAACCACACGGCACATTCCCACAACGGAAATGCAGCCTGTGTTTAGCCGGACTACACCCGATGGATACACAAATGCCCCACCTGCCCCCAGACCCTGCTGTCGCACAGGGCTCAGTCAACTCTGGGGCCACCCTCTCCTAACGCTTCTCAGAGAGCTGCCATCCCTCACAGGTGGCACCTGCGCAGAGGCACAACCCGCTGCTTGGCCTTTGAACAAACCTGCAGCTCACAAGTTGCCCTTTGTGGCCCAGATACAAGGTGGCCCCCAAAACATTCCCCTTAGTCCCTTCACATGACCCCCCCGCACAGCTCCTATTTCACCCAGGAGACACTTCTCTGCTCCTCTGGTCACTCTCCCCTCACCTTTACTCTTTGCCCACTACACAACAGATACACAAGCAGCACAAATTCCACACCTGCGTCAGCTTGGGAGACTCGTCTGAGCTCCTGGGATGAAGCACAAGGCATTCACACAGCACAGACTCTGCACACGGACAAAAGGCTTTCGACTGTTTCTCATTCTCCAGCTGTAGGCTGAATAGAACCTGACAGCATATTTACTGCCTGTGCTCGGAAAAGTTTTGCTGGGGTTTTTGTATCTGTGAGCAGGGCATTAACAAGAGAGCACCTGGTTTACACCTTGCTTAGCTGAAGCTCTTTTCATGTTTACATCTGATGGAGATAGCACATACTCTACACACAGAACAAGTCCTGCATTGCCCCAGTGAGGCAATTTTTGTCTGGCTGGATATAAAATACACACAGCTAGGGCACCCTCTGGATAGATTTACTCATGCAGAATCTACACAGAAAACATGCAGCAAGTATCTACAGACTATATAGGGACAGACACACAGAGATACATCTAAAGATGTCTGTCAAGTATCCACACACACCCTGACACAGTCTATACAGGCACTAACTACTCTGTCTCTGGCAAGAGAAGCCTCAGCTGATCTCACCTCTGATACAGAGAAATGATTACTTGTTTTATTTACTTATTTACTTATAGAAAACTTCTTAGCAACTTATTTACTTATAGCAAGTTATAGTATTTTTAAAATATTGCTAAGAATCCTGCTTGCCCAGACTGTTCTGTGGAATTTTACCAAGGACTACTGTGTTCATCAAAACAAAGCAGTTCACTGTAAAAATCTACCAAGGACTACAATGTCCAGCAAAATATTATACTTTTGGCCTTGAGGAAGAGGTGGCTCTAACTAGTTGGAATTTTGCTAATGAGTAAAGATAGCCATATATGGATGGTAGAAGTTCTATTGGTTCTCTTAGATAAGATAGAAAGTAAACCATCTGAGAAACACTCTTATTCAAGAAATTGGCCAAGAGAATCTGCGCATGCTCCAGGGAAAAAACAAAGTGAGAAAGACTACGAGCCTTCCTCCCAAAGCCCCCCGAAGATGCCCACCAGGAGGCAATGTGCAGGTGCAAAGATGACATACACTGTTGACATCAGCCTTTCTAACTAACCCAGCCTCACTCATGCATATGGATGTTTGTGTTA
>NW_027437875.1:0-88687 GCF_965140245.1 Athene noctua
AACGTGTACGTTTGCACTTCCCCGCCACAGGGAAGCTGCTAGCCGGGAATTCTCTGCCTGGTTCTACCCGCTGCCCGGAACGCTACGCAGGGCAAAAGCGGTTCTCGTCCTCCGTGCTTGCTTTTTCTCAGAAAGAGCCGTGGTGTGCGTTTTCGCCGGAAAACGCGTTTTCGGCCGAAAACGTGTACGTTTGCACTTCCCCGCCACAGGGAAGCTGCTAGCCGGGAATTCTCTGCCTGGTTCTACCCGCTGCCCGGAACGCTACGCAGGGCAAAAGCGGTTCTCGTCCTCCGTGCTTGCTTTTTCTCAGAAAGAGCCGTGGTGTGCGTTTTCGCCGGAAAACGCGTTTTCGGCCGAAAACGTGTACGTTTGCACTTCCCCGCCACAGGGAAGCTGCTAGCCGGGAATTCTCTGCCTGGTTCTACCCGCTGCCCGGAACGCTACGCAGGGCAAAAGCGGTTCTCGTCCTCCGTGCTTGCTTTTTCTCAGAAAGAGCCGTGGTGTGCGTTTTCGCCGGAAAACGCGTTTTCGGCCGAAAACGTGTACGTTTGCACTTCCCCGCCACAGGGAAGCTGCTAGCCGGGAATTCTCTGCCTGGTTCTACCCGCTGCCCGGAACGCTACGCAGGGCAAAAGCGGTTCTCGTCCTCCGTGCTTGCTTTTTCTCAGAAAGAGCCGTGGTGTGCGTTTTCGCCGGAAAACGCGTTTTCGGCCGAAAACGTGTACGTTTGCACTTCCCCGCCACAGGGAAGCTGCTAGCCGGGAATTCTCTGCCTGGTTCTACCCGCTGCCCGGAACGCTACGCAGGGCAAAAGCGGTTCTCGTCCTCCGTGCTTGCTTTTTCTCAGAAAGAGCCGTGGTGTGCGTTTTCGCCGGAAAACGCGTTTTCGGCCGAAAACGTGTACGTTTGCACTTCCCCGCCACAGGGAAGCTGCTAGCCGGGAATTCTCTGCCTGGTTCTACCCGCTGCCCGGAACGCTACGCAGGGCAAAAGCGGTTCTCGTCCTCCGTGCTTGCTTTTTCTCAGAAAGAGCCGTGGTGTGCGTTTTCGCCGGAAAACGCGTTTTCGGCCGAAAACGTGTACGTTTGCACTTCCCCGCCACAGGGAAGCTGCTAGCCGGGAATTCTCTGCCTGGTTCTACCCGCTGCCCGGAACGCTACGCAGGGCAAAAGCGGTTCTCGTCCTCCGTGCTTGCTTTTTCTCAGAAAGAGCCGTGGTGTGCGTTTTCGCCGGAAAACGCGTTTTCGGCCGAAAACGTGTACGTTTGCACTTCCCCGCCACAGGGAAGCTGCTAGCCGGGAATTCTCTGCCTGGTTCTACCCGCTGCCCGGAACGCTACGCAGGGCAAAAGCGGTTCTCGTCCTCCGTGCTTGCTTTTTCTCAGAAAGAGCCGTGGTGTGCGTTTTCGCCGGAAAACGCGTTTTCGGCCGAAAACGTGTACGTTTGCACTTCCCCGCCACAGGGAAGCTGCTAGCCGGGAATTCTCTGCCTGGTTCTACCCGCTGCCCGGAACGCTACGCAGGGCAAAAGCGGTTCTCGTCCTCCGTGCTTGCTTTTTCTCAGAAAGAGCCGTGGTGTGCGTTTTCGCCGGAAAACGCGTTTTCGGCCGAAAACGTGTACGTTTGCACTTCCCCGCCACAGGGAAGCTGCTAGCCGGGAATTCTCTGCCTGGTTCTACCCGCTGCCCGGAACGCTACGCAGGGCAAAAGCGGTTCTCGTCCTCCGTGCTTGCTTTTTCTCAGAAAGAGCCGTGGTGTGCGTTTTCGCCGGAAAACGCGTTTTCGGCCGAAAACGTGTACGTTTGCACTTCCCCGCCACAGGGAAGCTGCTAGCCGGGAATTCTCTGCCTGGTTCTACCCGCTGCCCGGAACGCTACGCAGGGCAAAAGCGGTTCTCGTCCTCCGTGCTTGCTTTTTCTCAGAAAGAGCCGTGGTGTGCGTTTTCGCCGGAAAACGCGTTTTCGGCCGAAAACGTGTACGTTTGCACTTCCCCGCCACAGGGAAGCTGCTAGCCGGGAATTCTCTGCCTGGTTCTACCCGCTGCCCGGAACGCTACGCAGGGCAAAAGCGGTTCTCGTCCTCCGTGCTTGCTTTTTCTCAGAAAGAGCCGTGGTGTGCGTTTTCGCCGGAAAACGCGTTTTCGGCCGAAAACGTGTACGTTTGCACTTCCCCGCCACAGGGAAGCTGCTAGCCGGGAATTCTCTGCCTGGTTCTACCCGCTGCCCGGAACGCTACGCAGGGCAAAAGCGGTTCTCGTCCTCCGTGCTTGCTTTTTCTCAGAAAGAGCCGTGGTGTGCGTTTTCGCCGGAAAACGCGTTTTCGGCCGAAAACGTGTACGTTTGCACTTCCCCGCCACAGGGAAGCTGCTAGCCGGGAATTCTCTGCCTGGTTCTACCCGCTGCCCGGAACGCTACGCAGGGCAAAAGCGGTTCTCGTCCTCCGTGCTTGCTTTTTCTCAGAAAGAGCCGTGGTGTGCGTTTTCGCCGGAAAACGCGTTTTCGGCCGAAAACGTGTACGTTTGCACTTCCCCGCCACAGGGAAGCTGCTAGCCGGGAATTCTCTGCCTGGTTCTACCCGCTGCCCGGAACGCTACGCAGGGCAAAAGCGGTTCTCGTCCTCCGTGCTTGCTTTTTCTCAGAAAGAGCCGTGGTGTGCGTTTTCGCCGGAAAACGCGTTTTCGGCCGAAAACGTGTACGTTTGCACTTCCCCGCCACAGGGAAGCTGCTAGCCGGGAATTCTCTGCCTGGTTCTACCCGCTGCCCGGAACGCTACGCAGGGCAAAAGCGGTTCTCGTCCTCCGTGCTTGCTTTTTCTCAGAAAGAGCCGTGGTGTGCGTTTTCGCCGGAAAACGCGTTTTCGGCCGAAAACGTGTACGTTTGCACTTCCCCGCCACAGGGAAGCTGCTAGCCGGGAATTCTCTGCCTGGTTCTACCCGCTGCCCGGAACGCTACGCAGGGCAAAAGCGGTTCTCGTCCTCCGTGCTTGCTTTTTCTCAGAAAGAGCCGTGGTGTGCGTTTTCGCCGGAAAACGCGTTTTCGGCCGAAAACGTGTACGTTTGCACTTCCCCGCCACAGGGAAGCTGCTAGCCGGGAATTCTCTGCCTGGTTCTACCCGCTGCCCGGAACGCTACGCAGGGCAAAAGCGGTTCTCGTCCTCCGTGCTTGCTTTTTCTCAGAAAGAGCCGTGGTGTGCGTTTTCGCCGGAAAACGCGTTTTCGGCCGAAAACGTGTACGTTTGCACTTCCCCGCCACAGGGAAGCTGCTAGCCGGGAATTCTCTGCCTGGTTCTACCCGCTGCCCGGAACGCTACGCAGGGCAAAAGCGGTTCTCGTCCTCCGTGCTTGCTTTTTCTCAGAAAGAGCCGTGGTGTGCGTTTTCGCCGGAAAACGCGTTTTCGGCCGAAAACGTGTACGTTTGCACTTCCCCGCCACAGGGAAGCTGCTAGCCGGGAATTCTCTGCCTGGTTCTACCCGCTGCCCGGAACGCTACGCAGGGCAAAAGCGGTTCTCGTCCTCCGTGCTTGCTTTTTCTCAGAAAGAGCCGTGGTGTGCGTTTTCGCCGGAAAACGCGTTTTCGGCCGAAAACGTGTACGTTTGCACTTCCCCGCCACAGGGAAGCTGCTAGCCGGGAATTCTCTGCCTGGTTCTACCCGCTGCCCGGAACGCTACGCAGGGCAAAAGCGGTTCTCGTCCTCCGTGCTTGCTTTTTCTCAGAAAGAGCCGTGGTGTGCGTTTTCGCCGGAAAACGCGTTTTCGGCCGAAAACGTGTACGTTTGCACTTCCCCGCCACAGGGAAGCTGCTAGCCGGGAATTCTCTGCCTGGTTCTACCCGCTGCCCGGAACGCTACGCAGGGCAAAAGCGGTTCTCGTCCTCCGTGCTTGCTTTTTCTCAGAAAGAGCCGTGGTGTGCGTTTTCGCCGGAAAACGCGTTTTCGGCCGAAAACGTGTACGTTTGCACTTCCCCGCCACAGGGAAGCTGCTAGCCGGGAATTCTCTGCCTGGTTCTACCCGCTGCCCGGAACGCTACGCAGGGCAAAAGCGGTTCTCGTCCTCCGTGCTTGCTTTTTCTCAGAAAGAGCCGTGGTGTGCGTTTTCGCCGGAAAACGCGTTTTCGGCCGAAAACGTGTACGTTTGCACTTCCCCGCCACAGGGAAGCTGCTAGCCGGGAATTCTCTGCCTGGTTCTACCCGCTGCCCGGAACGCTACGCAGGGCAAAAGCGGTTCTCGTCCTCCGTGCTTGCTTTTTCTCAGAAAGAGCCGTGGTGTGCGTTTTCGCCGGAAAACGCGTTTTCGGCCGAAAACGTGTACGTTTGCACTTCCCCGCCACAGGGAAGCTGCTAGCCGGGAATTCTCTGCCTGGTTCTACCCGCTGCCCGGAACGCTACGCAGGGCAAAAGCGGTTCTCGTCCTCCGTGCTTGCTTTTTCTCAGAAAGAGCCGTGGTGTGCGTTTTCGCCGGAAAACGCGTTTTCGGCCGAAAACGTGTACGTTTGCACTTCCCCGCCACAGGGAAGCTGCTAGCCGGGAATTCTCTGCCTGGTTCTACCCGCTGCCCGGAACGCTACGCAGGGCAAAAGCGGTTCTCGTCCTCCGTGCTTGCTTTTTCTCAGAAAGAGCCGTGGTGTGCGTTTTCGCCGGAAAACGCGTTTTCGGCCGAAAACGTGTACGTTTGCACTTCCCCGCCACAGGGAAGCTGCTAGCCGGGAATTCTCTGCCTGGTTCTACCCGCTGCCCGGAACGCTACGCAGGGCAAAAGCGGTTCTCGTCCTCCGTGCTTGCTTTTTCTCAGAAAGAGCCGTGGTGTGCGTTTTCGCCGGAAAACGCGTTTTCGGCCGAAAACGTGTACGTTTGCACTTCCCCGCCACAGGGAAGCTGCTAGCCGGGAATTCTCTGCCTGGTTCTACCCGCTGCCCGGAACGCTACGCAGGGCAAAAGCGGTTCTCGTCCTCCGTGCTTGCTTTTTCTCAGAAAGAGCCGTGGTGTGCGTTTTCGCCGGAAAACGCGTTTTCGGCCGAAAACGTGTACGTTTGCACTTCCCCGCCACAGGGAAGCTGCTAGCCGGGAATTCTCTGCCTGGTTCTACCCGCTGCCCGGAACGCTACGCAGGGCAAAAGCGGTTCTCGTCCTCCGTGCTTGCTTTTTCTCAGAAAGAGCCGTGGTGTGCGTTTTCGCCGGAAAACGCGTTTTCGGCCGAAAACGTGTACGTTTGCACTTCCCCGCCACAGGGAAGCTGCTAGCCGGGAATTCTCTGCCTGGTTCTACCCGCTGCCCGGAACGCTACGCAGGGCAAAAGCGGTTCTCGTCCTCCGTGCTTGCTTTTTCTCAGAAAGAGCCGTGGTGTGCGTTTTCGCCGGAAAACGCGTTTTCGGCCGAAAACGTGTACGTTTGCACTTCCCCGCCACAGGGAAGCTGCTAGCCGGGAATTCTCTGCCTGGTTCTACCCGCTGCCCGGAACGCTACGCAGGGCAAAAGCGGTTCTCGTCCTCCGTGCTTGCTTTTTCTCAGAAAGAGCCGTGGTGTGCGTTTTCGCCGGAAAACGCGTTTTCGGCCGAAAACGTGTACGTTTGCACTTCCCCGCCACAGGGAAGCTGCTAGCCGGGAATTCTCTGCCTGGTTCTACCCGCTGCCCGGAACGCTACGCAGGGCAAAAGCGGTTCTCGTCCTCCGTGCTTGCTTTTTCTCAGAAAGAGCCGTGGTGTGCGTTTTCGCCGGAAAACGCGTTTTCGGCCGAAAACGTGTACGTTTGCACTTCCCCGCCACAGGGAAGCTGCTAGCCGGGAATTCTCTGCCTGGTTCTACCCGCTGCCCGGAACGCTACGCAGGGCAAAAGCGGTTCTCGTCCTCCGTGCTTGCTTTTTCTCAGAAAGAGCCGTGGTGTGCGTTTTCGCCGGAAAACGCGTTTTCGGCCGAAAACGTGTACGTTTGCACTTCCCCGCCACAGGGAAGCTGCTAGCCGGGAATTCTCTGCCTGGTTCTACCCCTGCCCGGAACGCTACGCAGGGCAAAAGCGGTTCTCGTCCTCCGTGCTTGCTTTTTCTCAGAAAGAGCCGTGGTGTGCGTTTTCGCCGGAAAACGCGTTTTCGGCCGAAAACGTGTACGTTTGCACTTCCCCGCCACAGGGAAGCTGCTAGCCGGGAATTCTCTGCCTGGTTCTACCCGCTGCCCGGAACGCTACGCAGGGCAAAAGCGGTTCTCGTCCTCCGTGCTTGCTTTTTCTCAGAAAGAGCCGTGGTGTGCGTTTTCGCCGGAAAACGCGTTTTCGGCCGAAAACGTGTACGTTTGCACTTCCCCGCCACAGGGAAGCTGCTAGCCGGGAATTCTCTGCCTGGTTCTACCCGCTGCCCGGAACGCTACGCAGGGCAAAAGCGGTTCTCGTCCTCCGTGCTTGCTTTTTCTCAGAAAGAGCCGTGGTGTGCGTTTTCGCCGGAAAACGCGTTTTCGGCCGAAAACGTGTACGTTTGCACTTCCCCGCCACAGGGAAGCTGCTAGCCGGGAATTCTCTGCCTGGTTCTACCCGCTGCCCGGAACGCTACGCAGGGCAAAAGCGGTTCTCGTCCTCCGTGCTTGCTTTTTCTCAGAAAGAGCCGTGGTGTGCGTTTTCGCCGGAAAACGCGTTTTCGGCCGAAAACGTGTACGTTTGCACTTCCCCGCCACAGGGAAGCTGCTAGCCGGGAATTCTCTGCCTGGTTCTACCCGCTGCCCGGAACGCTACGCAGGGCAAAAGCGGTTCTCGTCCTCCGTGCTTGCTTTTTCTCAGAAAGAGCCGTGGTGTGCGTTTTCGCCGGAAAACGCGTTTTCGGCCGAAAACGTGTACGTTTGCACTTCCCCGCCACAGGGAAGCTGCTAGCCGGGAATTCTCTGCCTGGTTCTACCCGCTGCCCGGAACGCTACGCAGGGCAAAAGCGGTTCTCGTCCTCCGTGCTTGCTTTTTCTCAGAAAGAGCCGTGGTGTGCGTTTTCGCCGGAAAACGCGTTTTCGGCCGAAAACGTGTACGTTTGCACTTCCCCGCCACAGGGAAGCTGCTAGCCGGGAATTCTCTGCCTGGTTCTACCCGCTGCCCGGAACGCTACGCAGGGCAAAAGCGGTTCTCGTCCTCCGTGCTTGCTTTTTCTCAGAAAGAGCCGTGGTGTGCGTTTTCGCCGGAAAACGCGTTTTCGGCCGAAAACGTGTACGTTTGCACTTCCCCGCCACAGGGAAGCTGCTAGCCGGGAATTCTCTGCCTGGTTCTACCCGCTGCCCGGAACGCTACGCAGGGCAAAAGCGGTTCTCGTCCTCCGTGCTTGCTTTTTCTCAGAAAGAGCCGTGGTGTGCGTTTTCGCCGGAAAACGCGTTTTCGGCCGAAAACGTGTACGTTTGCACTTCCCCGCCACAGGGAAGCTGCTAGCCGGGAATTCTCTGCCTGGTTCTACCCGCTGCCCGGAACGCTACGCAGGGCAAAAGCGGTTCTCGTCCTCCGTGCTTGCTTTTTCTCAGAAAGAGCCGTGGTGTGCGTTTTCGCCGGAAAACGCGTTTTCGGCCGAAAACGTGTACGTTTGCACTTCCCCGCCACAGGGAAGCTGCTAGCCGGGAATTCTCTGCCTGGTTCTACCCGCTGCCCGGAACGCTACGCAGGGCAAAAGCGGTTCTCGTCCTCCGTGCTTGCTTTTTCTCAGAAAGAGCCGTGGTGTGCGTTTTCGCCGGAAAACGCGTTTTCGGCCGAAAACGTGTACGTTTGCACTTCCCCGCCACAGGGAAGCTGCTAGCCGGGAATTCTCTGCCTGGTTCTACCCGCTGCCCGGAACGCTACGCAGGGCAAAAGCGGTTCTCGTCCTCCGTGCTTGCTTTTTCTCAGAAAGAGCCGTGGTGTGCGTTTTCGCCGGAAAACGCGTTTTCGGCCGAAAACGTGTACGTTTGCACTTCCCCGCCACAGGGAAGCTGCTAGCCGGGAATTCTCTGCCTGGTTCTACCCGCTGCCCGGAACGCTACGCAGGGCAAAAGCGGTTCTCGTCCTCCGTGCTTGCTTTTTCTCAGAAAGAGCCGTGGTGTGCGTTTTCGCCGGAAAACGCGTTTTCGGCCGAAAACGTGTACGTTTGCACTTCCCCGCCACAGGGAAGCTGCTAGCCGGGAATTCTCTGCCTGGTTCTACCCGCTGCCCGGAACGCTACGCAGGGCAAAAGCGGTTCTCGTCCTCCGTGCTTGCTTTTTCTCAGAAAGAGCCGTGGTGTGCGTTTTCGCCGGAAAACGCGTTTTCGGCCGAAAACGTGTACGTTTGCACTTCCCCGCCACAGGGAAGCTGCTAGCCGGGAATTCTCTGCCTGGTTCTACCCGCTGCCCGGAACGCTACGCAGGGCAAAAGCGGTTCTCGTCCTCCGTGCTTGCTTTTTCTCAGAAAGAGCCGTGGTGTGCGTTTTCGCCGGAAAACGCGTTTTCGGCCGAAAACGTGTACGTTTGCACTTCCCCGCCACAGGGAAGCTGCTAGCCGGGAATTCTCTGCCTGGTTCTACCCGCTGCCCGGAACGCTACGCAGGGCAAAAGCGGTTCTCGTCCTCCGTGCTTGCTTTTTCTCAGAAAGAGCCGTGGTGTGCGTTTTCGCCGGAAAACGCGTTTTCGGCCGAAAACGTGTACGTTTGCACTTCCCCGCCACAGGGAAGCTGCTAGCCGGGAATTCTCTGCCTGGTTCTACCCGCTGCCCGGAACGCTACGCAGGGCAAAAGCGGTTCTCGTCCTCCGTGCTTGCTTTTTCTCAGAAAGAGCCGTGGTGTGCGTTTTCGCCGGAAAACGCGTTTTCGGCCGAAAACGTGTACGTTTGCACTTCCCCGCCACAGGGAAGCTGCTAGCCGGGAATTCTCTGCCTGGTTCTACCCGCTGCCCGGAACGCTACGCAGGGCAAAAGCGGTTCTCGTCCTCCGTGCTTGCTTTTTCTCAGAAAGAGCCGTGGTGTGCGTTTTCGCCGGAAAACGCGTTTTCGGCCGAAAACGTGTACGTTTGCACTTCCCCGCCACAGGGAAGCTGCTAGCCGGGAATTCTCTGCCTGGTTCTACCCGCTGCCCGGAACGCTACGCAGGGCAAAAGCGGTTCTCGTCCTCCGTGCTTGCTTTTTCTCAGAAAGAGCCGTGGTGTGCGTTTTCGCCGGAAAACGCGTTTTCGGCCGAAAACGTGTACGTTTGCACTTCCCCGCCACAGGGAAGCTGCTAGCCGGGAATTCTCTGCCTGGTTCTACCCGCTGCCCGGAACGCTACGCAGGGCAAAAGCGGTTCTCGTCCTCCGTGCTTGCTTTTTCTCAGAAAGAGCCGTGGTGTGCGTTTTCGCCGGAAAACGCGTTTTCGGCCGAAAACGTGTACGTTTGCACTTCCCCGCCACAGGGAAGCTGCTAGCCGGGAATTCTCTGCCTGGTTCTACCCGCTGCCCGGAACGCTACGCAGGGCAAAAGCGGTTCTCGTCCTCCGTGCTTGCTTTTTCTCAGAAAGAGCCGTGGTGTGCGTTTTCGCCGGAAAACGCGTTTTCGGCCGAAAACGTGTACGTTTGCACTTCCCCGCCACAGGGAAGCTGCTAGCCGGGAATTCTCTGCCTGGTTCTACCCGCTGCCCGGAACGCTACGCAGGGCAAAAGCGGTTCTCGTCCTCCGTGCTTGCTTTTTCTCAGAAAGAGCCGTGGTGTGCGTTTTCGCCGGAAAACGCGTTTTCGGCCGAAAACGTGTACGTTTGCACTTCCCCGCCACAGGGAAGCTGCTAGCCGGGAATTCTCTGCCTGGTTCTACCCGCTGCCCGGAACGCTACGCAGGGCAAAAGCGGTTCTCGTCCTCCGTGCTTGCTTTTTCTCAGAAAGAGCCGTGGTGTGCGTTTTCGCCGGAAAACGCGTTTTCGGCCGAAAACGTGTACGTTTGCACTTCCCCGCCACAGGGAAGCTGCTAGCCGGGAATTCTCTGCCTGGTTCTACCCGCTGCCCGGAACGCTACGCAGGGCAAAAGCGGTTCTCGTCCTCCGTGCTTGCTTTTTCTCAGAAAGAGCCGTGGTGTGCGTTTTCGCCGGAAAACGCGTTTTCGGCCGAAAACGTGTACGTTTGCACTTCCCCGCCACAGGGAAGCTGCTAGCCGGGAATTCTCTGCCTGGTTCTACCCGCTGCCCGGAACGCTACGCAGGGCAAAAGCGGTTCTCGTCCTCCGTGCTTGCTTTTTCTCAGAAAGAGCCGTGGTGTGCGTTTTCGCCGGAAAACGCGTTTTCGGCCGAAAACGTGTACGTTTGCACTTCCCCGCCACAGGGAAGCTGCTAGCCGGGAATTCTCTGCCTGGTTCTACCCGCTGCCCGGAACGCTACGCAGGGCAAAAGCGGTTCTCGTCCTCCGTGCTTGCTTTTTCTCAGAAAGAGCCGTGGTGTGCGTTTTCGCCGGAAAACGCGTTTTCGGCCGAAAACGTGTACGTTTGCACTTCCCCGCCACAGGGAAGCTGCTAGCCGGGAATTCTCTGCCTGGTTCTACCCGCTGCCCGGAACGCTACGCAGGGCAAAAGCGGTTCTCGTCCTCCGTGCTTGCTTTTTCTCAGAAAGAGCCGTGGTGTGCGTTTTCGCCGGAAAACGCGTTTTCGGCCGAAAACGTGTACGTTTGCACTTCCCCGCCACAGGGAAGCTGCTAGCCGGGAATTCTCTGCCTGGTTCTACCCGCTGCCCGGAACGCTACGCAGGGCAAAAGCGGTTCTCGTCCTCCGTGCTTGCTTTTTCTCAGAAAGAGCCGTGGTGTGCGTTTTCGCCGGAAAACGCGTTTTCGGCCGAAAACGTGTACGTTTGCACTTCCCCGCCACAGGGAAGCTGCTAGCCGGGAATTCTCTGCCTGGTTCTACCCGCTGCCCGGAACGCTACGCAGGGCAAAAGCGGTTCTCGTCCTCCGTGCTTGCTTTTTCTCAGAAAGAGCCGTGGTGTGCGTTTTCGCCGGAAAACGCGTTTTCGGCCGAAAACGTGTACGTTTGCACTTCCCCGCCACAGGGAAGCTGCTAGCCGGGAATTCTCTGCCTGGTTCTACCCGCTGCCCGGAACGCTACGCAGGGCAAAAGCGGTTCTCGTCCTCCGTGCTTGCTTTTTCTCAGAAAGAGCCGTGGTGTGCGTTTTCGCCGGAAAACGCGTTTTCGGCCGAAAACGTGTACGTTTGCACTTCCCCGCCACAGGGAAGCTGCTAGCCGGGAATTCTCTGCCTGGTTCTACCCGCTGCCCGGAACGCTACGCAGGGCAAAAGCGGTTCTCGTCCTCCGTGCTTGCTTTTTCTCAGAAAGAGCCGTGGTGTGCGTTTTCGCCGGAAAACGCGTTTTCGGCCGAAAACGTGTACGTTTGCACTTCCCCGCCACAGGGAAGCTGCTAGCCGGGAATTCTCTGCCTGGTTCTACCCGCTGCCCGGAACGCTACGCAGGGCAAAAGCGGTTCTCGTCCTCCGTGCTTGCTTTTTCTCAGAAAGAGCCGTGGTGTGCGTTTTCGCCGGAAAACGCGTTTTCGGCCGAAAACGTGTACGTTTGCACTTCCCCGCCACAGGGAAGCTGCTAGCCGGGAATTCTCTGCCTGGTTCTACCCGCTGCCCGGAACGCTACGCAGGGCAAAAGCGGTTCTCGTCCTCCGTGCTTGCTTTTTCTCAGAAAGAGCCGTGGTGTGCGTTTTCGCCGGAAAACGCGTTTTCGGCCGAAAACGTGTACGTTTGCACTTCCCCGCCACAGGGAAGCTGCTAGCCGGGAATTCTCTGCCTGGTTCTACCCGCTGCCCGGAACGCTACGCAGGGCAAAAGCGGTTCTCGTCCTCCGTGCTTGCTTTTTCTCAGAAAGAGCCGTGGTGTGCGTTTTCGCCGGAAAACGCGTTTTCGGCCGAAAACGTGTACGTTTGCACTTCCCCGCCACAGGGAAGCTGCTAGCCGGGAATTCTCTGCCTGGTTCTACCCGCTGCCCGGAACGCTACGCAGGGCAAAAGCGGTTCTCGTCCTCCGTGCTTGCTTTTTCTCAGAAAGAGCCGTGGTGTGCGTTTTCGCCGGAAAACGCGTTTTCGGCCGAAAACGTGTACGTTTGCACTTCCCCGCCACAGGGAAGCTGCTAGCCGGGAATTCTCTGCCTGGTTCTACCCGCTGCCCGGAACGCTACGCAGGGCAAAAGCGGTTCTCGTCCTCCGTGCTTGCTTTTTCTCAGAAAGAGCCGTGGTGTGCGTTTTCGCCGGAAAACGCGTTTTCGGCCGAAAACGTGTACGTTTGCACTTCCCCGCCACAGGGAAGCTGCTAGCCGGGAATTCTCTGCCTGGTTCTACCCGCTGCCCGGAACGCTACGCAGGGCAAAAGCGGTTCTCGTCCTCCGTGCTTGCTTTTTCTCAGAAAGAGCCGTGGTGTGCGTTTTCGCCGGAAAACGCGTTTTCGGCCGAAAACGTGTACGTTTGCACTTCCCCGCCACAGGGAAGCTGCTAGCCGGGAATTCTCTGCCTGGTTCTACCCGCTGCCCGGAACGCTACGCAGGGCAAAAGCGGTTCTCGTCCTCCGTGCTTGCTTTTTCTCAGAAAGAGCCGTGGTGTGCGTTTTCGCCGGAAAACGCGTTTTCGGCCGAAAACGTGTACGTTTGCACTTCCCCGCCACAGGGAAGCTGCTAGCCGGGAATTCTCTGCCTGGTTCTACCCGCTGCCCGGAACGCTACGCAGGGCAAAAGCGGTTCTCGTCCTCCGTGCTTGCTTTTTCTCAGAAAGAGCCGTGGTGTGCGTTTTCGCCGGAAAACGCGTTTTCGGCCGAAAACGTGTACGTTTGCACTTCCCCGCCACAGGGAAGCTGCTAGCCGGGAATTCTCTGCCTGGTTCTACCCGCTGCCCGGAACGCTACGCAGGGCAAAAGCGGTTCTCGTCCTCCGTGCTTGCTTTTTCTCAGAAAGAGCCGTGGTGTGCGTTTTCGCCGGAAAACGCGTTTTCGGCCGAAAACGTGTACGTTTGCACTTCCCCGCCACAGGGAAGCTGCTAGCCGGGAATTCTCTGCCTGGTTCTACCCGCTGCCCGGAACGCTACGCAGGGCAAAAGCGGTTCTCGTCCTCCGTGCTTGCTTTTTCTCAGAAAGAGCCGTGGTGTGCGTTTTCGCCGGAAAACGCGTTTTCGGCCGAAAACGTGTACGTTTGCACTTCCCCGCCACAGGGAAGCTGCTAGCCGGGAATTCTCTGCCTGGTTCTACCCGCTGCCCGGAACGCTACGCAGGGCAAAAGCGGTTCTCGTCCTCCGTGCTTGCTTTTTCTCAGAAAGAGCCGTGGTGTGCGTTTTCGCCGGAAAACGCGTTTTCGGCCGAAAACGTGTACGTTTGCACTTCCCCGCCACAGGGAAGCTGCTAGCCGGGAATTCTCTGCCTGGTTCTACCCGCTGCCCGGAACGCTACGCAGGGCAAAAGCGGTTCTCGTCCTCCGTGCTTGCTTTTTCTCAGAAAGAGCCGTGGTGTGCGTTTTCGCCGGAAAACGCGTTTTCGGCCGAAAACGTGTACGTTTGCACTTCCCCGCCACAGGGAAGCTGCTAGCCGGGAATTCTCTGCCTGGTTCTACCCGCTGCCCGGAACGCTACGCAGGGCAAAAGCGGTTCTCGTCCTCCGTGCTTGCTTTTTCTCAGAAAGAGCCGTGGTGTGCGTTTTCGCCGGAAAACGCGTTTTCGGCCGAAAACGTGTACGTTTGCACTTCCCCGCCACAGGGAAGCTGCTAGCCGGGAATTCTCTGCCTGGTTCTACCCGCTGCCCGGAACGCTACGCAGGGCAAAAGCGGTTCTCGTCCTCCGTGCTTGCTTTTTCTCAGAAAGAGCCGTGGTGTGCGTTTTCGCCGGAAAACGCGTTTTCGGCCGAAAACGTGTACGTTTGCACTTCCCCGCCACAGGGAAGCTGCTAGCCGGGAATTCTCTGCCTGGTTCTACCCGCTGCCCGGAACGCTACGCAGGGCAAAAGCGGTTCTCGTCCTCCGTGCTTGCTTTTTCTCAGAAAGAGCCGTGGTGTGCGTTTTCGCCGGAAAACGCGTTTTCGGCCGAAAACGTGTACGTTTGCACTTCCCCGCCACAGGGAAGCTGCTAGCCGGGAATTCTCTGCCTGGTTCTACCCGCTGCCCGGAACGCTACGCAGGGCAAAAGCGGTTCTCGTCCTCCGTGCTTGCTTTTTCTCAGAAAGAGCCGTGGTGTGCGTTTTCGCCGGAAAACGCGTTTTCGGCCGAAAACGTGTACGTTTGCACTTCCCCGCCACAGGGAAGCTGCTAGCCGGGAATTCTCTGCCTGGTTCTACCCGCTGCCCGGAACGCTACGCAGGGCAAAAGCGGTTCTCGTCCTCCGTGCTTGCTTTTTCTCAGAAAGAGCCGTGGTGTGCGTTTTCGCCGGAAAACGCGTTTTCGGCCGAAAACGTGTACGTTTGCACTTCCCCGCCACAGGGAAGCTGCTAGCCGGGAATTCTCTGCCTGGTTCTACCCGCTGCCCGGAACGCTACGCAGGGCAAAAGCGGTTCTCGTCCTCCGTGCTTGCTTTTTCTCAGAAAGAGCCGTGGTGTGCGTTTTCGCCGGAAAACGCGTTTTCGGCCGAAAACGTGTACGTTTGCACTTCCCCGCCACAGGGAAGCTGCTAGCCGGGAATTCTCTGCCTGGTTCTACCCGCTGCCCGGAACGCTACGCAGGGCAAAAGCGGTTCTCGTCCTCCGTGCTTGCTTTTTCTCAGAAAGAGCCGTGGTGTGCGTTTTCGCCGGAAAACGCGTTTTCGGCCGAAAACGTGTACGTTTGCACTTCCCCGCCACAGGGAAGCTGCTAGCCGGGAATTCTCTGCCTGGTTCTACCCGCTGCCCGGAACGCTACGCAGGGCAAAAGCGGTTCTCGTCCTCCGTGCTTGCTTTTTCTCAGAAAGAGCCGTGGTGTGCGTTTTCGCCGGAAAACGCGTTTTCGGCCGAAAACGTGTACGTTTGCACTTCCCCGCCACAGGGAAGCTGCTAGCCGGGAATTCTCTGCCTGGTTCTACCCGCTGCCCGGAACGCTACGCAGGGCAAAAGCGGTTCTCGTCCTCCGTGCTTGCTTTTTCTCAGAAAGAGCCGTGGTGTGCGTTTTCGCCGGAAAACGCGTTTTCGGCCGAAAACGTGTACGTTTGCACTTCCCCGCCACAGGGAAGCTGCTAGCCGGGAATTCTCTGCCTGGTTCTACCCGCTGCCCGGAACGCTACGCAGGGCAAAAGCGGTTCTCGTCCTCCGTGCTTGCTTTTTCTCAGAAAGAGCCGTGGTGTGCGTTTTCGCCGGAAAACGCGTTTTCGGCCGAAAACGTGTACGTTTGCACTTCCCCGCCACAGGGAAGCTGCTAGCCGGGAATTCTCTGCCTGGTTCTACCCGCTGCCCGGAACGCTACGCAGGGCAAAAGCGGTTCTCGTCCTCCGTGCTTGCTTTTTCTCAGAAAGAGCCGTGGTGTGCGTTTTCGCCGGAAAACGCGTTTTCGGCCGAAAACGTGTACGTTTGCACTTCCCCGCCACAGGGAAGCTGCTAGCCGGGAATTCTCTGCCTGGTTCTACCCGCTGCCCGGAACGCTACGCAGGGCAAAAGCGGTTCTCGTCCTCCGTGCTTGCTTTTTCTCAGAAAGAGCCGTGGTGTGCGTTTTCGCCGGAAAACGCGTTTTCGGCCGAAAACGTGTACGTTTGCACTTCCCCGCCACAGGGAAGCTGCTAGCCGGGAATTCTCTGCCTGGTTCTACCCGCTGCCCGGAACGCTACGCAGGGCAAAAGCGGTTCTCGTCCTCCGTGCTTGCTTTTTCTCAGAAAGAGCCGTGGTGTGCGTTTTCGCCGGAAAACGCGTTTTCGGCCGAAAACGTGTACGTTTGCACTTCCCCGCCACAGGGAAGCTGCTAGCCGGGAATTCTCTGCCTGGTTCTACCCGCTGCCCGGAACGCTACGCAGGGCAAAAGCGGTTCTCGTCCTCCGTGCTTGCTTTTTCTCAGAAAGAGCCGTGGTGTGCGTTTTCGCCGGAAAACGCGTTTTCGGCCGAAAACGTGTACGTTTGCACTTCCCCGCCACAGGGAAGCTGCTAGCCGGGAATTCTCTGCCTGGTTCTACCCGCTGCCCGGAACGCTACGCAGGGCAAAAGCGGTTCTCGTCCTCCGTGCTTGCTTTTTCTCAGAAAGAGCCGTGGTGTGCGTTTTCGCCGGAAAACGCGTTTTCGGCCGAAAACGTGTACGTTTGCACTTCCCCGCCACAGGGAAGCTGCTAGCCGGGAATTCTCTGCCTGGTTCTACCCGCTGCCCGGAACGCTACGCAGGGCAAAAGCGGTTCTCGTCCTCCGTGCTTGCTTTTTCTCAGAAAGAGCCGTGGTGTGCGTTTTCGCCGGAAAACGCGTTTTCGGCCGAAAACGTGTACGTTTGCACTTCCCCGCCACAGGGAAGCTGCTAGCCGGGAATTCTCTGCCTGGTTCTACCCGCTGCCCGGAACGCTACGCAGGGCAAAAGCGGTTCTCGTCCTCCGTGCTTGCTTTTTCTCAGAAAGAGCCGTGGTGTGCGTTTTCGCCGGAAAACGCGTTTTCGGCCGAAAACGTGTACGTTTGCACTTCCCCGCCACAGGGAAGCTGCTAGCCGGGAATTCTCTGCCTGGTTCTACCCGCTGCCCGGAACGCTACGCAGGGCAAAAGCGGTTCTCGTCCTCCGTGCTTGCTTTTTCTCAGAAAGAGCCGTGGTGTGCGTTTTCGCCGGAAAACGCGTTTTCGGCCGAAAACGTGTACGTTTGCACTTCCCCGCCACAGGGAAGCTGCTAGCCGGGAATTCTCTGCCTGGTTCTACCCGCTGCCCGGAACGCTACGCAGGGCAAAAGCGGTTCTCGTCCTCCGTGCTTGCTTTTTCTCAGAAAGAGCCGTGGTGTGCGTTTTCGCCGGAAAACGCGTTTTCGGCCGAAAACGTGTACGTTTGCACTTCCCCGCCACAGGGAAGCTGCTAGCCGGGAATTCTCTGCCTGGTTCTACCCGCTGCCCGGAACGCTACGCAGGGCAAAAGCGGTTCTCGTCCTCCGTGCTTGCTTTTTCTCAGAAAGAGCCGTGGTGTGCGATTTTGCCGGAAAACGCGTTTTCGGCCGAAAACGTGTACGTTTGCACTTCCCCGCCACAGGGAAGCTGCTAGCCGGGAATTCTCTGCCTGGTTCTACCCGCTGCCCGGAACGCTACGCAGGGCAAAAGCGGTTCTCGTCCTCCGTGCTTGCTTTTTCTCAGAAAGAGCCGTGGTGTGCGTTTTCGCCGGAAAACGCGTTTTCGGCCGAAAACGTGTACGTTTGCACTTCCCCGCCACAGGGAAGCTGCTAGCCGGGAATTCTCTGCCTGGTTCTACCCGCTGCCCGGAACGCTACGCAGGGCAAAAGCGGTTCTCGTCCTCCGTGCTTGCTTTTTCTCAGAAAGAGCCGTGGTGTGCGTTTTCGCCGGAAAACGCGTTTTCGGCCGAAAACGTGTACGTTTGCACTTCCCCGCCACAGGGAAGCTGCTAGCCGGGAATTCTCTGCCTGGTTCTACCCGCTGCCCGGAACGCTACGCAGGGCAAAAGCGGTTCTCGTCCTCCGTGCTTGCTTTTTCTCAGAAAGAGCCGTGGTGTGCGTTTTCGCCGGAAAACGCGTTTTCGGCCGAAAACGTGTACGTTTGCACTTCCCCGCCACAGGGAAGCTGCTAGCCGGGAATTCTCTGCCTGGTTCTACCCGCTGCCCGGAACGCTACGCAGGGCAAAAGCGGTTCTCGTCCTCCGTGCTTGCTTTTTCTCAGAAAGAGCCGTGGTGTGCGTTTTCGCCGGAAAACGCGTTTTCGGCCGAAAACGTGTACGTTTGCACTTCCCCGCCACAGGGAAGCTGCTAGCCGGGAATTCTCTGCCTGGTTCTACCCGCTGCCCGGAACGCTACGCAGGGCAAAAGCGGTTCTCGTCCTCCGTGCTTGCTTTTTCTCAGAAAGAGCCGTGGTGTGCGTTTTCGCCGGAAAACGCGTTTTCGGCCGAAAACGTGTACGTTTGCACTTCCCCGCCACAGGGAAGCTGCTAGCCGGGAATTCTCTGCCTGGTTCTACCCGCTGCCCGGAACGCTACGCAGGGCAAAAGCGGTTCTCGTCCTCCGTGCTTGCTTTTTCTCAGAAAGAGCCGTGGTGTGCGTTTTCGCCGGAAAACGCGTTTTCGGCCGAAAACGTGTACGTTTGCACTTCCCCGCCACAGGGAAGCTGCTAGCCGGGAATTCTCTGCCTGGTTCTACCCGCTGCCCGGAACGCTACGCAGGGCAAAAGCGGTTCTCGTCCTCCGTGCTTGCTTTTTCTCAGAAAGAGCCGTGGTGTGCGTTTTCGCCGGAAAACGCGTTTTCGGCCGAAAACGTGTACGTTTGCACTTCCCCGCCACAGGGAAGCTGCTAGCCGGGAATTCTCTGCCTGGTTCTACCCGCTGCCCGGAACGCTACGCAGGGCAAAAGCGGTTCTCGTCCTCCGTGCTTGCTTTTTCTCAGAAAGAGCCGTGGTGTGCGTTTTCGCCGGAAAACGCGTTTTCGGCCGAAAACGTGTACGTTTGCACTTCCCCGCCACAGGGAAGCTGCTAGCCGGGAATTCTCTGCCTGGTTCTACCCGCTGCCCGGAACGCTACGCAGGGCAAAAGCGGTTCTCGTCCTCCGTGCTTGCTTTTTCTCAGAAAGAGCCGTGGTGTGCGTTTTCGCCGGAAAACGCGTTTTCGGCCGAAAACGTGTACGTTTGCACTTCCCCGCCACAGGGAAGCTGCTAGCCGGGAATTCTCTGCCTGGTTCTACCCGCTGCCCGGAACGCTACGCAGGGCAAAAGCGGTTCTCGTCCTCCGTGCTTGCTTTTTCTCAGAAAGAGCCGTGGTGTGCGTTTTCGCCGGAAAACGCGTTTTCGGCCGAAAACGTGTACGTTTGCACTTCCCCGCCACAGGGAAGCTGCTAGCCGGGAATTCTCTGCCTGGTTCTACCCGCTGCCCGGAACGCTACGCAGGGCAAAAGCGGTTCTCGTCCTCCGTGCTTGCTTTTTCTCAGAAAGAGCCGTGGTGTGCGTTTTCGCCGGAAAACGCGTTTTCGGCCGAAAACGTGTACGTTTGCACTTCCCCGCCACAGGGAAGCTGCTAGCCGGGAATTCTCTGCCTGGTTCTACCCGCTGCCCGGAACGCTACGCAGGGCAAAAGCGGTTCTCGTCCTCCGTGCTTGCTTTTTCTCAGAAAGAGCCGTGGTGTGCGTTTTCGCCGGAAAACGCGTTTTCGGCCGAAAACGTGTACGTTTGCACTTCCCCGCCACAGGGAAGCTGCTAGCCGGGAATTCTCTGCCTGGTTCTACCCGCTGCCCGGAACGCTACGCAGGGCAAAAGCGGTTCTCGTCCTCCGTGCTTGCTTTTTCTCAGAAAGAGCCGTGGTGTGCGTTTTCGCCGGAAAACGCGTTTTCGGCCGAAAACGTGTACGTTTGCACTTCCCCGCCACAGGGAAGCTGCTAGCCGGGAATTCTCTGCCTGGTTCTACCCGCTGCCCGGAACGCTACGCAGGGCAAAAGCGGTTCTCGTCCTCCGTGCTTGCTTTTTCTCAGAAAGAGCCGTGGTGTGCGTTTTCGCCGGAAAACGCGTTTTCGGCCGAAAACGTGTACGTTTGCACTTCCCCGCCACAGGGAAGCTGCTAGCCGGGAATTCTCTGCCTGGTTCTACCCGCTGCCCGGAACGCTACGCAGGGCAAAAGCGGTTCTCGTCCTCCGTGCTTGCTTTTTCTCAGAAAGAGCCGTGGTGTGCGTTTTCGCCGGAAAACGCGTTTTCGGCCGAAAACGTGTACGTTTGCACTTCCCCGCCACAGGGAAGCTGCTAGCCGGGAATTCTCTGCCTGGTTCTACCCGCTGCCCGGAACGCTACGCAGGGCAAAAGCGGTTCTCGTCCTCCGTGCTTGCTTTTTCTCAGAAAGAGCCGTGGTGTGCGTTTTCGCCGGAAAACGCGTTTTCGGCCGAAAACGTGTACGTTTGCACTTCCCCGCCACAGGGAAGCTGCTAGCCGGGAATTCTCTGCCTGGTTCTACCCGCTGCCCGGAACGCTACGCAGGGCAAAAGCGGTTCTCGTCCTCCGTGCTTGCTTTTTCTCAGAAAGAGCCGTGGTGTGCGTTTTCGCCGGAAAACGCGTTTTCGGCCGAAAACGTGTACGTTTGCACTTCCCCGCCACAGGGAAGCTGCTAGCCGGGAATTCTCTGCCTGGTTCTACCCGCTGCCCGGAACGCTACGCAGGGCAAAAGCGGTTCTCGTCCTCCGTGCTTGCTTTTTCTCAGAAAGAGCCGTGGTGTGCGTTTTCGCCGGAAAACGCGTTTTCGGCCGAAAACGTGTACGTTTGCACTTCCCCGCCACAGGGAAGCTGCTAGCCGGGAATTCTCTGCCTGGTTCTACCCGCTGCCCGGAACGCTACGCAGGGCAAAAGCGGTTCTCGTCCTCCGTGCTTGCTTTTTCTCAGAAAGAGCCGTGGTGTGCGTTTTCGCCGGAAAACGCGTTTTCGGCCGAAAACGTGTACGTTTGCACTTCCCCGCCACAGGGAAGCTGCTAGCCGGGAATTCTCTGCCTGGTTCTACCCGCTGCCCGGAACGCTACGCAGGGCAAAAGCGGTTCTCGTCCTCCGTGCTTGCTTTTTCTCAGAAAGAGCCGTGGTGTGCGTTTTCGCCGGAAAACGCGTTTTCGGCCGAAAACGTGTACGTTTGCACTTCCCCGCCACAGGGAAGCTGCTAGCCGGGAATTCTCTGCCTGGTTCTACCCGCTGCCCGGAACGCTACGCAGGGCAAAAGCGGTTCTCGTCCTCCGTGCTTGCTTTTTCTCAGAAAGAGCCGTGGTGTGCGTTTTCGCCGGAAAACGCGTTTTCGGCCGAAAACGTGTACGTTTGCACTTCCCCGCCACAGGGAAGCTGCTAGCCGGGAATTCTCTGCCTGGTTCTACCCGCTGCCCGGAACGCTACGCAGGGCAAAAGCGGTTCTCGTCCTCCGTGCTTGCTTTTTCTCAGAAAGAGCCGTGGTGTGCGTTTTCGCCGGAAAACGCGTTTTCGGCCGAAAACGTGTACGTTTGCACTTCCCCGCCACAGGGAAGCTGCTAGCCGGGAATTCTCTGCCTGGTTCTACCCGCTGCCCGGAACGCTACGCAGGGCAAAAGCGGTTCTCGTCCTCCGTGCTTGCTTTTTCTCAGAAAGAGCCGTGGTGTGCGTTTTCGCCGGAAACCTGGTTCTACCCGCTGCCCGGAACGCTACGCAGGGCAAAAGCGGTTCTCGTCCTCCGTGCTTGCTTTTTCTCAGAAAGAGCCGTGGTGTGCGTTTTCGCCGGAAAACGCGTTTTCGGCCGAAAACGTGTACGTTTGCACTTCCCCGCCACAGGGAAGCTGCTAGCCGGGAATTCTCTGCCTGGTTCTACCCGCTGCCCGGAACGCTACGCAGGGCAAAAGCGGTTCTCGTCCTCCGTGCTTGCTTTTTCTCAGAAAGAGCCGTGGTGTGCGTTTTCGCCGGAAAACGCGTTTTCGGCCGAAAACGTGTACGTTTGCACTTCCCCGCCACAGGGAAGCTGCTAGCCGGGAATTCTCTGCCTGGTTCTACCCGCTGCCCGGAACGCTACGCAGGGCAAAAGCGGTTCTCGTCCTCCGTGCTTGCTTTTTCTCAGAAAGAGCCGTGGTGTGCGTTTTCGCCGGAAAACGCGTTTTCGGCCGAAAACGTGTACGTTTGCACTTCCCCGCCACAGGGAAGCTGCTAGCCGGGAATTCTCTGCCTGGTTCTACCCGCTGCCCGGAACGCTACGCAGGGCAAAAGCGGTTCTCGTCCTCCGTGCTTGCTTTTTCTCAGAAAGAGCCGTGGTGTGCGTTTTCGCCGGAAAACGCGTTTTCGGCCGAAAACGTGTACGTTTGCACTTCCCCGCCACAGGGAAGCTGCTAGCCGGGAATTCTCTGCCTGGTTCTACCCGCTGCCCGGAACGCTACGCAGGGCAAAAGCGGTTCTCGTCCTCCGTGCTTGCTTTTTCTCAGAAAGAGCCGTGGTGTGCGTTTTCGCCGGAAAACGCGTTTTCGGCCGAAAACGTGTACGTTTGCACTTCCCCGCCACAGGGAAGCTGCTAGCCGGGAATTCTCTGCCTGGTTCTACCCGCTGCCCGGAACGCTACGCAGGGCAAAAGCGGTTCTCGTCCTCCGTGCTTGCTTTTTCTCAGAAAGAGCCGTGGTGTGCGTTTTCGCCGGAAAACGCGTTTTCGGCCGAAAACGTGTACGTTTGCACTTCCCCGCCACAGGGAAGCTGCTAGCCGGGAATTCTCTGCCTGGTTCTACCCGCTGCCCGGAACGCTACGCAGGGCAAAAGCGGTTCTCGTCCTCCGTGCTTGCTTTTTCTCAGAAAGAGCCGTGGTGTGCGTTTTCGCCGGAAAACGCGTTTTCGGCCGAAAACGTGTACGTTTGCACTTCCCCGCCACAGGGAAGCTGCTAGCCGGGAATTCTCTGCCTGGTTCTACCCGCTGCCCGGAACGCTACGCAGGGCAAAAGCGGTTCTCGTCCTCCGTGCTTGCTTTTTCTCAGAAAGAGCCGTGGTGTGCGTTTTCGCCGGAAAACGCGTTTTCGGCCGAAAACGTGTACGTTTGCACTTCCCCGCCACAGGGAAGCTGCTAGCCGGGAATTCTCTGCCTGGTTCTACCCGCTGCCCGGAACGCTACGCAGGGCAAAAGCGGTTCTCGTCCTCCGTGCTTGCTTTTTCTCAGAAAGAGCCGTGGTGTGCGTTTTCGCCGGAAAACGCGTTTTCGGCCGAAAACGTGTACGTTTGCACTTCCCCGCCACAGGGAAGCTGCTAGCCGGGAATTCTCTGCCTGGTTCTACCCGCTGCCCGGAACGCTACGCAGGGCAAAAGCGGTTCTCGTCCTCCGTGCTTGCTTTTTCTCAGAAAGAGCCGTGGTGTGCGTTTTCGCCGGAAAACGCGTTTTCGGCCGAAAACGTGTACGTTTGCACTTCCCCGCCACAGGGAAGCTGCTAGCCGGGAATTCTCTGCCTGGTTCTACCCGCTGCCCGGAACGCTACGCAGGGCAAAAGCGGTTCTCGTCCTCCGTGCTTGCTTTTTCTCAGAAAGAGCCGTGGTGTGCGTTTTCGCCGGAAAACGCGTTTTCGGCCGAAAACGTGTACGTTTGCACTTCCCCGCCACAGGGAAGCTGCTAGCCGGGAATTCTCTGCCTGGTTCTACCCGCTGCCCGGAACGCTACGCAGGGCAAAAGCGGTTCTCGTCCTCCGTGCTTGCTTTTTCTCAGAAAGAGCCGTGGTGTGCGTTTTCGCCGGAAAACGCGTTTTCGGCCGAAAACGTGTACGTTTGCACTTCCCCGCCACAGGGAAGCTGCTAGCCGGGAATTCTCTGCCTGGTTCTACCCGCTGCCCGGAACGCTACGCAGGGCAAAAGCGGTTCTCGTCCTCCGTGCTTGCTTTTTCTCAGAAAGAGCCGTGGTGTGCGTTTTCGCCGGAAAACGCGTTTTCGGCCGAAAACGTGTACGTTTGCACTTCCCCGCCACAGGGAAGCTGCTAGCCGGGAATTCTCTGCCTGGTTCTACCCGCTGCCCGGAACGCTACGCAGGGCAAAAGCGGTTCTCGTCCTCCGTGCTTGCTTTTTCTCAGAAAGAGCCGTGGTGTGCGTTTTCGCCGGAAAACGCGTTTTCGGCCGAAAACGTGTACGTTTGCACTTCCCCGCCACAGGGAAGCTGCTAGCCGGGAATTCTCTGCCTGGTTCTACCCGCTGCCCGGAACGCTACGCAGGGCAAAAGCGGTTCTCGTCCTCCGTGCTTGCTTTTTCTCAGAAAGAGCCGTGGTGTGCGTTTTCGCCGGAAAACGCGTTTTCGGCCGAAAACGTGTACGTTTGCACTTCCCCGCCACAGGGAAGCTGCTAGCCGGGAATTCTCTGCCTGGTTCTACCCGCTGCCCGGAACGCTACGCAGGGCAAAAGCGGTTCTCGTCCTCCGTGCTTGCTTTTTCTCAGAAAGAGCCGTGGTGTGCGTTTTCGCCGGAAAACGCGTTTTCGGCCGAAAACGTGTACGTTTGCACTTCCCCGCCACAGGGAAGCTGCTAGCCGGGAATTCTCTGCCTGGTTCTACCCGCTGCCCGGAACGCTACGCAGGGCAAAAGCGGTTCTCGTCCTCCGTGCTTGCTTTTTCTCAGAAAGAGCCGTGGTGTGCGTTTTCGCCGGAAAACGCGTTTTCGGCCGAAAACGTGTACGTTTGCACTTCCCCGCCACAGGGAAGCTGCTAGCCGGGAATTCTCTGCCTGGTTCTACCCGCTGCCCGGAACGCTACGCAGGGCAAAAGCGGTTCTCGTCCTCCGTGCTTGCTTTTTCTCAGAAAGAGCCGTGGTGTGCGTTTTCGCCGGAAAACGCGTTTTCGGCCGAAAACGTGTACGTTTGCACTTCCCCGCCACAGGGAAGCTGCTAGCCGGGAATTCTCTGCCTGGTTCTACCCGCTGCCCGGAACGCTACGCAGGGCAAAAGCGGTTCTCGTCCTCCGTGCTTGCTTTTTCTCAGAAAGAGCCGTGGTGTGCGTTTTCGCCGGAAAACGCGTTTTCGGCCGAAAACGTGTACGTTTGCACTTCCCCGCCACAGGGAAGCTGCTAGCCGGGAATTCTCTGCCTGGTTCTACCCGCTGCCCGGAACGCTACGCAGGGCAAAAGCGGTTCTCGTCCTCCGTGCTTGCTTTTTCTCAGAAAGAGCCGTGGTGTGCGTTTTCGCCGGAAAACGCGTTTTCGGCCGAAAACGTGTACGTTTGCACTTCCCCGCCACAGGGAAGCTGCTAGCCGGGAATTCTCTGCCTGGTTCTACCCGCTGCCCGGAACGCTACGCAGGGCAAAAGCGGTTCTCGTCCTCCGTGCTTGCTTTTTCTCAGAAAGAGCCGTGGTGTGCGTTTTCGCCGGAAAACGCGTTTTCGGCCGAAAACGTGTACGTTTGCACTTCCCCGCCACAGGGAAGCTGCTAGCCGGGAATTCTCTGCCTGGTTCTACCCGCTGCCCGGAACGCTACGCAGGGCAAAAGCGGTTCTCGTCCTCCGTGCTTGCTTTTTCTCAGAAAGAGCCGTGGTGTGCGTTTTCGCCGGAAAACGCGTTTTCGGCCGAAAACGTGTACGTTTGCACTTCCCCGCCACAGGGAAGCTGCTAGCCGGGAATTCTCTGCCTGGTTCTACCCGCTGCCCGGAACGCTACGCAGGGCAAAAGCGGTTCTCGTCCTCCGTGCTTGCTTTTTCTCAGAAAGAGCCGTGGTGTGCGTTTTCGCCGGAAAACGCGTTTTCGGCCGAAAACGTGTACGTTTGCACTTCCCCGCCACAGGGAAGCTGCTAGCCGGGAATTCTCTGCCTGGTTCTACCCGCTGCCCGGAACGCTACGCAGGGCAAAAGCGGTTCTCGTCCTCCGTGCTTGCTTTTTCTCAGAAAGAGCCGTGGTGTGCGTTTTCGCCGGAAAACGCGTTTTCGGCCGAAAACGTGTACGTTTGCACTTCCCCGCCACAGGGAAGCTGCTAGCCGGGAATTCTCTGCCTGGTTCTACCCGCTGCCCGGAACGCTACGCAGGGCAAAAGCGGTTCTCGTCCTCCGTGCTTGCTTTTTCTCAGAAAGAGCCGTGGTGTGCGTTTTCGCCGGAAAACGCGTTTTCGGCCGAAAACGTGTACGTTTGCACTTCCCCGCCACAGGGAAGCTGCTAGCCGGGAATTCTCTGCCTGGTTCTACCCGCTGCCCGGAACGCTACGCAGGGCAAAAGCGGTTCTCGTCCTCCGTGCTTGCTTTTTCTCAGAAAGAGCCGTGGTGTGCGTTTTCGCCGGAAAACGCGTTTTCGGCCGAAAACGTGTACGTTTGCACTTCCCCGCCACAGGGAAGCTGCTAGCCGGGAATTCTCTGCCTGGTTCTACCCGCTGCCCGGAACGCTACGCAGGGCAAAAGCGGTTCTCGTCCTCCGTGCTTGCTTTTTCTCAGAAAGAGCCGTGGTGTGCGTTTTCGCCGGAAAACGCGTTTTCGGCCGAAAACGTGTACGTTTGCACTTCCCCGCCACAGGGAAGCTGCTAGCCGGGAATTCTCTGCCTGGTTCTACCCGCTGCCCGGAACGCTACGCAGGGCAAAAGCGGTTCTCGTCCTCCGTGCTTGCTTTTTCTCAGAAAGAGCCGTGGTGTGCGTTTTCGCCGGAAAACGCGTTTTCGGCCGAAAACGTGTACGTTTGCACTTCCCCGCCACAGGGAAGCTGCTAGCCGGGAATTCTCTGCCTGGTTCTACCCGCTGCCCGGAACGCTACGCAGGGCAAAAGCGGTTCTCGTCCTCCGTGCTTGCTTTTTCTCAGAAAGAGCCGTGGTGTGCGTTTTCGCCGGAAAACGCGTTTTCGGCCGAAAACGTGTACGTTTGCACTTCCCCGCCACAGGGAAGCTGCTAGCCGGGAATTCTCTGCCTGGTTCTACCCGCTGCCCGGAACGCTACGCAGGGCAAAAGCGGTTCTCGTCCTCCGTGCTTGCTTTTTCTCAGAAAGAGCCGTGGTGTGCGTTTTCGCCGGAAAACGCGTTTTCGGCCGAAAACGTGTACGTTTGCACTTCCCCGCCACAGGGAAGCTGCTAGCCGGGAATTCTCTGCCTGGTTCTACCCGCTGCCCGGAACGCTACGCAGGGCAAAAGCGGTTCTCGTCCTCCGTGCTTGCTTTTTCTCAGAAAGAGCCGTGGTGTGCGTTTTCGCCGGAAAACGCGTTTTCGGCCGAAAACGTGTACGTTTGCACTTCCCCGCCACAGGGAAGCTGCTAGCCGGGAATTCTCTGCCTGGTTCTACCCGCTGCCCGGAACGCTACGCAGGGCAAAAGCGGTTCTCGTCCTCCGTGCTTGCTTTTTCTCAGAAAGAGCCGTGGTGTGCGTTTTCGCCGGAAAACGCGTTTTCGGCCGAAAACGTGTACGTTTGCACTTCCCCGCCACAGGGAAGCTGCTAGCCGGGAATTCTCTGCCTGGTTCTACCCGCTGCCCGGAACGCTACGCAGGGCAAAAGCGGTTCTCGTCCTCCGTGCTTGCTTTTTCTCAGAAAGAGCCGTGGTGTGCGTTTTCGCCGGAAAACGCGTTTTCGGCCGAAAACGTGTACGTTTGCACTTCCCCGCCACAGGGAAGCTGCTAGCCGGGAATTCTCTGCCTGGTTCTACCCGCTGCCCGGAACGCTACGCAGGGCAAAAGCGGTTCTCGTCCTCCGTGCTTGCTTTTTCTCAGAAAGAGCCGTGGTGTGCGTTTTCGCCGGAAAACGCGTTTTCGGCCGAAAACGTGTACGTTTGCACTTCCCCGCCACAGGGAAGCTGCTAGCCGGGAATTCTCTGCCTGGTTCTACCCGCTGCCCGGAACGCTACGCAGGGCAAAAGCGGTTCTCGTCCTCCGTGCTTGCTTTTTCTCAGAAAGAGCCGTGGTGTGCGTTTTCGCCGGAAAACGCGTTTTCGGCCGAAAACGTGTACGTTTGCACTTCCCCGCCACAGGGAAGCTGCTAGCCGGGAATTCTCTGCCTGGTTCTACCCGCTGCCCGGAACGCTACGCAGGGCAAAAGCGGTTCTCGTCCTCCGTGCTTGCTTTTTCTCAGAAAGAGCCGTGGTGTGCGTTTTCGCCGGAAAACGCGTTTTCGGCCGAAAACGTGTACGTTTGCACTTCCCCGCCACAGGGAAGCTGCTAGCCGGGAATTCTCTGCCTGGTTCTACCCGCTGCCCGGAACGCTACGCAGGGCAAAAGCGGTTCTCGTCCTCCGTGCTTGCTTTTTCTCAGAAAGAGCCGTGGTGTGCGTTTTCGCCGGAAAACGCGTTTTCGGCCGAAAACGTGTACGTTTGCACTTCCCCGCCACAGGGAAGCTGCTAGCCGGGAATTCTCTGCCTGGTTCTACCCGCTGCCCGGAACGCTACGCAGGGCAAAAGCGGTTCTCGTCCTCCGTGCTTGCTTTTTCTCAGAAAGAGCCGTGGTGTGCGTTTTCGCCGGAAAACGCGTTTTCGGCCGAAAACGTGTACGTTTGCACTTCCCCGCCACAGGGAAGCTGCTAGCCGGGAATTCTCTGCCTGGTTCTACCCGCTGCCCGGAACGCTACGCAGGGCAAAAGCGGTTCTCGTCCTCCGTGCTTGCTTTTTCTCAGAAAGAGCCGTGGTGTGCGTTTTCGCCGGAAAACGCGTTTTCGGCCGAAAACGTGTACGTTTGCACTTCCCCGCCACAGGGAAGCTGCTAGCCGGGAATTCTCTGCCTGGTTCTACCCGCTGCCCGGAACGCTACGCAGGGCAAAAGCGGTTCTCGTCCTCCGTGCTTGCTTTTTCTCAGAAAGAGCCGTGGTGTGCGTTTTCGCCGGAAAACGCGTTTTCGGCCGAAAACGTGTACGTTTGCACTTCCCCGCCACAGGGAAGCTGCTAGCCGGGAATTCTCTGCCTGGTTCTACCCGCTGCCCGGAACGCTACGCAGGGCAAAAGCGGTTCTCGTCCTCCGTGCTTGCTTTTTCTCAGAAAGAGCCGTGGTGTGCGTTTTCGCCGGAAAACGCGTTTTCGGCCGAAAACGTGTACGTTTGCACTTCCCCGCCACAGGGAAGCTGCTAGCCGGGAATTCTCTGCCTGGTTCTACCCGCTGCCCGGAACGCTACGCAGGGCAAAAGCGGTTCTCGTCCTCCGTGCTTGCTTTTTCTCAGAAAGAGCCGTGGTGTGCGTTTTCGCCGGAAAACGCGTTTTCGGCCGAAAACGTGTACGTTTGCACTTCCCCGCCACAGGGAAGCTGCTAGCCGGGAATTCTCTGCCTGGTTCTACCCGCTGCCCGGAACGCTACGCAGGGCAAAAGCGGTTCTCGTCCTCCGTGCTTGCTTTTTCTCAGAAAGAGCCGTGGTGTGCGTTTTCGCCGGAAAACGCGTTTTCGGCCGAAAACGTGTACGTTTGCACTTCCCCGCCACAGGGAAGCTGCTAGCCGGGAATTCTCTGCCTGGTTCTACCCGCTGCCCGGAACGCTACGCAGGGCAAAAGCGGTTCTCGTCCTCCGTGCTTGCTTTTTCTCAGAAAGAGCCGTGGTGTGCGTTTTCGCCGGAAAACGCGTTTTCGGCCGAAAACGTGTACGTTTGCACTTCCCCGCCACAGGGAAGCTGCTAGCCGGGAATTCTCTGCCTGGTTCTACCCGCTGCCCGGAACGCTACGCAGGGCAAAAGCGGTTCTCGTCCTCCGTGCTTGCTTTTTCTCAGAAAGAGCCGTGGTGTGCGTTTTCGCCGGAAAACGCGTTTTCGGCCGAAAACGTGTACGTTTGCACTTCCCCGCCACAGGGAAGCTGCTAGCCGGGAATTCTCTGCCTGGTTCTACCCGCTGCCCGGAACGCTACGCAGGGCAAAAGCGGTTCTCGTCCTCCGTGCTTGCTTTTTCTCAGAAAGAGCCGTGGTGTGCGTTTTCGCCGGAAAACGCGTTTTCGGCCGAAAACGTGTACGTTTGCACTTCCCCGCCACAGGGAAGCTGCTAGCCGGGAATTCTCTGCCTGGTTCTACCCGCTGCCCGGAACGCTACGCAGGGCAAAAGCGGTTCTCGTCCTCCGTGCTTGCTTTTTCTCAGAAAGAGCCGTGGTGTGCGTTTTCGCCGGAAAACGCGTTTTCGGCCGAAAACGTGTACGTTTGCACTTCCCCGCCACAGGGAAGCTGCTAGCCGGGAATTCTCTGCCTGGTTCTACCCGCTGCCCGGAACGCTACGCAGGGCAAAAGCGGTTCTCGTCCTCCGTGCTTGCTTTTTCTCAGAAAGAGCCGTGGTGTGCGTTTTCGCCGGAAAACGCGTTTTCGGCCGAAAACGTGTACGTTTGCACTTCCCCGCCACAGGGAAGCTGCTAGCCGGGAATTCTCTGCCTGGTTCTACCCGCTGCCCGGAACGCTACGCAGGGCAAAAGCGGTTCTCGTCCTCCGTGCTTGCTTTTTCTCAGAAAGAGCCGTGGTGTGCGTTTTCGCCGGAAAACGCGTTTTCGGCCGAAAACGTGTACGTTTGCACTTCCCCGCCACAGGGAAGCTGCTAGCCGGGAATTCTCTGCCTGGTTCTACCCGCTGCCCGGAACGCTACGCAGGGCAAAAGCGGTTCTCGTCCTCCGTGCTTGCTTTTTCTCAGAAAGAGCCGTGGTGTGCGTTTTCGCCGGAAAACGCGTTTTCGGCCGAAAACGTGTACGTTTGCACTTCCCCGCCACAGGGAAGCTGCTAGCCGGGAATTCTCTGCCTGGTTCTACCCGCTGCCCGGAACGCTACGCAGGGCAAAAGCGGTTCTCGTCCTCCGTGCTTGCTTTTTCTCAGAAAGAGCCGTGGTGTGCGTTTTCGCCGGAAAACGCGTTTTCGGCCGAAAACGTGTACGTTTGCACTTCCCCGCCACAGGGAAGCTGCTAGCCGGGAATTCTCTGCCTGGTTCTACCCGCTGCCCGGAACGCTACGCAGGGCAAAAGCGGTTCTCGTCCTCCGTGCTTGCTTTTTCTCAGAAAGAGCCGTGGTGTGCGTTTTCGCCGGAAAACGCGTTTTCGGCCGAAAACGTGTACGTTTGCACTTCCCCGCCACAGGGAAGCTGCTAGCCGGGAATTCTCTGCCTGGTTCTACCCGCTGCCCGGAACGCTACGCAGGGCAAAAGCGGTTCTCGTCCTCCGTGCTTGCTTTTTCTCAGAAAGAGCCGTGGTGTGCGTTTTCGCCGGAAAACGCGTTTTCGGCCGAAAACGTGTACGTTTGCACTTCCCCGCCACAGGGAAGCTGCTAGCCGGGAATTCTCTGCCTGGTTCTACCCGCTGCCCGGAACGCTACGCAGGGCAAAAGCGGTTCTCGTCCTCCGTGCTTGCTTTTTCTCAGAAAGAGCCGTGGTGTGCGTTTTCGCCGGAAAACGCGTTTTCGGCCGAAAACGTGTACGTTTGCACTTCCCCGCCACAGGGAAGCTGCTAGCCGGGAATTCTCTGCCTGGTTCTACCCGCTGCCCGGAACGCTACGCAGGGCAAAAGCGGTTCTCGTCCTCCGTGCTTGCTTTTTCTCAGAAAGAGCCGTGGTGTGCGTTTTCGCCGGAAAACGCGTTTTCGGCCGAAAACGTGTACGTTTGCACTTCCCCGCCACAGGGAAGCTGCTAGCCGGGAATTCTCTGCCTGGTTCTACCCGCTGCCCGGAACGCTACGCAGGGCAAAAGCGGTTCTCGTCCTCCGTGCTTGCTTTTTCTCAGAAAGAGCCGTGGTGTGCGTTTTCGCCGGAAAACGCGTTTTCGGCCGAAAACGTGTACGTTTGCACTTCCCCGCCACAGGGAAGCTGCTAGCCGGGAATTCTCTGCCTGGTTCTACCCGCTGCCCGGAACGCTACGCAGGGCAAAAGCGGTTCTCGTCCTCCGTGCTTGCTTTTTCTCAGAAAGAGCCGTGGTGTGCGTTTTCGCCGGAAAACGCGTTTTCGGCCGAAAACGTGTACGTTTGCACTTCCCCGCCACAGGGAAGCTGCTAGCCGGGAATTCTCTGCCTGGTTCTACCCGCTGCCCGGAACGCTACGCAGGGCAAAAGCGGTTCTCGTCCTCCGTGCTTGCTTTTTCTCAGAAAGAGCCGTGGTGTGCGTTTTCGCCGGAAAACGCGTTTTCGGCCGAAAACGTGTACGTTTGCACTTCCCCGCCACAGGGAAGCTGCTAGCCGGGAATTCTCTGCCTGGTTCTACCCGCTGCCCGGAACGCTACGCAGGGCAAAAGCGGTTCTCGTCCTCCGTGCTTGCTTTTTCTCAGAAAGAGCCGTGGTGTGCGTTTTCGCCGGAAAACGCGTTTTCGGCCGAAAACGTGTACGTTTGCACTTCCCCGCCACAGGGAAGCTGCTAGCCGGGAATTCTCTGCCTGGTTCTACCCGCTGCCCGGAACGCTACGCAGGGCAAAAGCGGTTCTCGTCCTCCGTGCTTGCTTTTTCTCAGAAAGAGCCGTGGTGTGCGTTTTCGCCGGAAAACGCGTTTTCGGCCGAAAACGTGTACGTTTGCACTTCCCCGCCACAGGGAAGCTGCTAGCCGGGAATTCTCTGCCTGGTTCTACCCGCTGCCCGGAACGCTACGCAGGGCAAAAGCGGTTCTCGTCCTCCGTGCTTGCTTTTTCTCAGAAAGAGCCGTGGTGTGCGTTTTCGCCGGAAAACGCGTTTTCGGCCGAAAACGTGTACGTTTGCACTTCCCCGCCACAGGGAAGCTGCTAGCCGGGAATTCTCTGCCTGGTTCTACCCGCTGCCCGGAACGCTACGCAGGGCAAAAGCGGTTCTCGTCCTCCGTGCTTGCTTTTTCTCAGAAAGAGCCGTGGTGTGCGTTTTCGCCGGAAAACGCGTTTTCGGCCGAAAACGTGTACGTTTGCACTTCCCCGCCACAGGGAAGCTGCTAGCCGGGAATTCTCTGCCTGGTTCTACCCGCTGCCCGGAACGCTACGCAGGGCAAAAGCGGTTCTCGTCCTCCGTGCTTGCTTTTTCTCAGAAAGAGCCGTGGTGTGCGTTTTCGCCGGAAAACGCGTTTTCGGCCGAAAACGTGTACGTTTGCACTTCCCCGCCACAGGGAAGCTGCTAGCCGGGAATTCTCTGCCTGGTTCTACCCGCTGCCCGGAACGCTACGCAGGGCAAAAGCGGTTCTCGTCCTCCGTGCTTGCTTTTTCTCAGAAAGAGCCGTGGTGTGCGTTTTCGCCGGAAAACGCGTTTTCGGCCGAAAACGTGTACGTTTGCACTTCCCCGCCACAGGGAAGCTGCTAGCCGGGAATTCTCTGCCTGGTTCTACCCGCTGCCCGGAACGCTACGCAGGGCAAAAGCGGTTCTCGTCCTCCGTGCTTGCTTTTTCTCAGAAAGAGCCGTGGTGTGCGTTTTCGCCGGAAAACGCGTTTTCGGCCGAAAACGTGTACGTTTGCACTTCCCCGCCACAGGGAAGCTGCTAGCCGGGAATTCTCTGCCTGGTTCTACCCGCTGCCCGGAACGCTACGCAGGGCAAAAGCGGTTCTCGTCCTCCGTGCTTGCTTTTTCTCAGAAAGAGCCGTGGTGTGCGTTTTCGCCGGAAAACGCGTTTTCGGCCGAAAACGTGTACGTTTGCACTTCCCCGCCACAGGGAAGCTGCTAGCCGGGAATTCTCTGCCTGGTTCTACCCGCTGCCCGGAACGCTACGCAGGGCAAAAGCGGTTCTCGTCCTCCGTGCTTGCTTTTTCTCAGAAAGAGCCGTGGTGTGCGTTTTCGCCGGAAAACGCGTTTTCGGCCGAAAACGTGTACGTTTGCACTTCCCCGCCACAGGGAAGCTGCTAGCCGGGAATTCTCTGCCTGGTTCTACCCGCTGCCCGGAACGCTACGCAGGGCAAAAGCGGTTCTCGTCCTCCGTGCTTGCTTTTTCTCAGAAAGAGCCGTGGTGTGCGTTTTCGCCGGAAAACGCGTTTTCGGCCGAAAACGTGTACGTTTGCACTTCCCCGCCACAGGGAAGCTGCTAGCCGGGAATTCTCTGCCTGGTTCTACCCGCTGCCCGGAACGCTACGCAGGGCAAAAGCGGTTCTCGTCCTCCGTGCTTGCTTTTTCTCAGAAAGAGCCGTGGTGTGCGTTTTCGCCGGAAAACGCGTTTTCGGCCGAAAACGTGTACGTTTGCACTTCCCCGCCACAGGGAAGCTGCTAGCCGGGAATTCTCTGCCTGGTTCTACCCGCTGCCCGGAACGCTACGCAGGGCAAAAGCGGTTCTCGTCCTCCGTGCTTGCTTTTTCTCAGAAAGAGCCGTGGTGTGCGTTTTCGCCGGAAAACGCGTTTTCGGCCGAAAACGTGTACGTTTGCACTTCCCCGCCACAGGGAAGCTGCTAGCCGGGAATTCTCTGCCTGGTTCTACCCGCTGCCCGGAACGCTACGCAGGGCAAAAGCGGTTCTCGTCCTCCGTGCTTGCTTTTTCTCAGAAAGAGCCGTGGTGTGCGTTTTCGCCGGAAAACGCGTTTTCGGCCGAAAACGTGTACGTTTGCACTTCCCCGCCACAGGGAAGCTGCTAGCCGGGAATTCTCTGCCTGGTTCTACCCGCTGCCCGGAACGCTACGCAGGGCAAAAGCGGTTCTCGTCCTCCGTGCTTGCTTTTTCTCAGAAAGAGCCGTGGTGTGCGTTTTCGCCGGAAAACGCGTTTTCGGCCGAAAACGTGTACGTTTGCACTTCCCCGCCACAGGGAAGCTGCTAGCCGGGAATTCTCTGCCTGGTTCTACCCGCTGCCCGGAACGCTACGCAGGGCAAAAGCGGTTCTCGTCCTCCGTGCTTGCTTTTTCTCAGAAAGAGCCGTGGTGTGCGTTTTCGCCGGAAAACGCGTTTTCGGCCGAAAACGTGTACGTTTGCACTTCCCCGCCACAGGGAAGCTGCTAGCCGGGAATTCTCTGCCTGGTTCTACCCGCTGCCCGGAACGCTACGCAGGGCAAAAGCGGTTCTCGTCCTCCGTGCTTGCTTTTTCTCAGAAAGAGCCGTGGTGTGCGTTTTCGCCGGAAAACGCGTTTTCGGCCGAAAACGTGTACGTTTGCACTTCCCCGCCACAGGGAAGCTGCTAGCCGGGAATTCTCTGCCTGGTTCTACCCGCTGCCCGGAACGCTACGCAGGGCAAAAGCGGTTCTCGTCCTCCGTGCTTGCTTTTTCTCAGAAAGAGCCGTGGTGTGCGTTTTCGCCGGAAAACGCGTTTTCGGCCGAAAACGTGTACGTTTGCACTTCCCCGCCACAGGGAAGCTGCTAGCCGGGAATTCTCTGCCTGGTTCTACCCGCTGCCCGGAACGCTACGCAGGGCAAAAGCGGTTCTCGTCCTCCGTGCTTGCTTTTTCTCAGAAAGAGCCGTGGTGTGCGTTTTCGCCGGAAAACGCGTTTTCGGCCGAAAACGTGTACGTTTGCACTTCCCCGCCACAGGGAAGCTGCTAGCCGGGAATTCTCTGCCTGGTTCTACCCGCTGCCCGGAACGCTACGCAGGGCAAAAGCGGTTCTCGTCCTCCGTGCTTGCTTTTTCTCAGAAAGAGCCGTGGTGTGCGTTTTCGCCGGAAAACGCGTTTTCGGCCGAAAACGTGTACGTTTGCACTTCCCCGCCACAGGGAAGCTGCTAGCCGGGAATTCTCTGCCTGGTTCTACCCGCTGCCCGGAACGCTACGCAGGGCAAAAGCGGTTCTCGTCCTCCGTGCTTGCTTTTTCTCAGAAAGAGCCGTGGTGTGCGTTTTCGCCGGAAAACGCGTTTTCGGCCGAAAACGTGTACGTTTGCACTTCCCCGCCACAGGGAAGCTGCTAGCCGGGAATTCTCTGCCTGGTTCTACCCGCTGCCCGGAACCGAAAGCGGTTCTCGTCCTCCGTGCTTGCTTTTTCTCAGAAAGAGCCGTGGTGTGCGTTTTCGCCGGAAAACGCGTTTTCGGCCGAAAACGTGTACGTTTGCACTTCCCCGCCACAGGGAAGCTGCTAGCCGGGAATTCTCTGCCTGGTTCTACCCGCTGCCCGGAACGCTACGCAGGGCAAAAGCGGTTCTCGTCCTCCGTGCTTGCTTTTTCTCAGAAAGAGCCGTGGTGTGCGTTTTCGCCGGAAAACGCGTTTTCGGCCGAAAACGTGTACGTTTGCACTTCCCCGCCACAGGGAAGCTGCTAGCCGGGAATTCTCTGCCTGGTTCTACCCGCTGCCCGGAACGCTACGCAGGGCAAAAGCGGTTCTCGTCCTCCGTGCTTGCTTTTTCTCAGAAAGAGCCGTGGTGTGCGTTTTCGCCGGAAAACGCGTTTTCGGCCGAAAACGTGTACGTTTGCACTTCCCCGCCACAGGGAAGCTGCTAGCCGGGAATTCTCTGCCTGGTTCTACCCGCTGCCCGGAACGCTACGCAGGGCAAAAGCGGTTGCGGTTCTCGTCCTCCGTGCTTGCTTTTTCTCAGAAAGAGCCGTGGTGTGCGTTTTCGCCGGAAAACGCGTTTTCGGCCGAAAACGTGTACGTTTGCACTTCCCCGCCACAGGGAAGCTGCTAGCCGGGAATTCTCTGCCTGGTTCTACCCGCTGCCCGGAACGCTACGCAGGGCAAAAGCGGTTCTCGTCCTCCGTGCTTGCTTTTTCTCAGAAAGAGCCGTGGTGTGCGTTTTCGCCGGAAAACGCGTTTTCGGCCGAAAACGTGTACGTTTGCACTTCCCCGCCACAGGGAAGCTGCTAGCCGGGAATTCTCTGCCTGGTTCTACCCGCTGCCCGGAACGCTACGCAGGGCAAAAGCGGTTCTCGTCCTCCGTGCTTGCTTTTTCTCAGAAAGAGCCGTGGTGTGCGTTTTCGCCGGAAAACGCGTTTTCGGCCGAAAACGTGTACGTTTGCACTTCCCCGCCACAGGGAAGCTGCTAGCCGGGAATTCTCTGCCTGGTTCTACCCGCTGCCCGGAACGCTACGCAGGGCAAAAGCGGTTCTCGTCCTCCGTGCTTGCTTTTTCTCAGAAAGAGCCGTGGTGTGCGTTTTCGCCGGAAAACGCGTTTTCGGCCGAAAACGTGTACGTTTGCACTTCCCCGCCACAGGGAAGCTGCTAGCCGGGAATTCTCTGCCTGGTTCTACCCGCTGCCCGGAACGCTACGCAGGGCAAAAGCGGTTCTCGTCCTCCGTGCTTGCTTTTTCTCAGAAAGAGCCGTGGTGTGCGTTTTCGCCGGAAAACGCGTTTTCGGCCGAAAACGTGTACGTTTGCACTTCCCCGCCACAGGGAAGCTGCTAGCCGGGAATTCTCTGCCTGGTTCTACCCGCTGCCCGGAACGCTACGCAGGGCAAAAGCGGTTCTCGTCCTCCGTGCTTGCTTTTTCTCAGAAAGAGCCGTGGTGTGCGTTTTCGCCGGAAAACGCGTTTTCGGCCGAAAACGTGTACGTTTGCACTTCCCCGCCACAGGGAAGCTGCTAGCCGGGAATTCTCTGCCTGGTTCTACCCGCTGCCCGGAACGCTACGCAGGGCAAAAGCGGTTCTCGTCCTCCGTGCTTGCTTTTTCTCAGAAAGAGCCGTGGTGTGCGTTTTCGCCGGAAAACGCGTTTTCGGCCGAAAACGTGTACGTTTGCACTTCCCCGCCACAGGGAAGCTGCTAGCCGGGAATTCTCTGCCTGGTTCTACCCGCTGCCCGGAACGCTACGCAGGGCAAAAGCGGTTCTCGTCCTCCGTGCTTGCTTTTTCTCAGAAAGAGCCGTGGTGTGCGTTTTCGCCGGAAAACGCGTTTTCGGCCGAAAACGTGTACGTTTGCACTTCCCCGCCACAGGGAAGCTGCTAGCCGGGAATTCTCTGCCTGGTTCTACCCGCTGCCCGGAACGCTACGCAGGGCAAAAGCGGTTCTCGTCCTCCGTGCTTGCTTTTTCTCAGAAAGAGCCGTGGTGTGCGTTTTCGCCGGAAAACGCGTTTTCGGCCGAAAACGTGTACGTTTGCACTTCCCCGCCACAGGGAAGCTGCTAGCCGGGAATTCTCTGCCTGGTTCTACCCGCTGCCCGGAACGCTACGCAGGGCAAAAGCGGTTCTCGTCCTCCGTGCTTGCTTTTTCTCAGAAAGAGCCGTGGTGTGCGTTTTCGCCGGAAAACGCGTTTTCGGCCGAAAACGTGTACGTTTGCACTTCCCCGCCACAGGGAAGCTGCTAGCCGGGAATTCTCTGCCTGGTTCTACCCGCTGCCCGGAACGCTACGCAGGGCAAAAGCGGTTCTCGTCCTCCGTGCTTGCTTTTTCTCAGAAAGAGCCGTGGTGTGCGTTTTCGCCGGAAAACGCGTTTTCGGCCGAAAACGTGTACGTTTGCACTTCCCCGCCACAGGGAAGCTGCTAGCCGGGAATTCTCTGCCTGGTTCTACCCGCTGCCCGGAACGCTACGCAGGGCAAAAGCGGTTCTCGTCCTCCGTGCTTGCTTTTTCTCAGAAAGAGCCGTGGTGTGCGTTTTCGCCGGAAAACGCGTTTTCGGCCGAAAACGTGTACGTTTGCACTTCCCCGCCACAGGGAAGCTGCTAGCCGGGAATTCTCTGCCTGGTTCTACCCGCTGCCCGGAACGCTACGCAGGGCAAAAGCGGTTCTCGTCCTCCGTGCTTGCTTTTTCTCAGAAAGAGCCGTGGTGTGCGTTTTCGCCGGAAAACGCGTTTTCGGCCGAAAACGTGTACGTTTGCACTTCCCCGCCACAGGGAAGCTGCTAGCCGGGAATTCTCTGCCTGGTTCTACCCGCTGCCCGGAACGCTACGCAGGGCAAAAGCGGTTCTCGTCCTCCGTGCTTGCTTTTTCTCAGAAAGAGCCGTGGTGTGCGTTTTCGCCGGAAAACGCGTTTTCGGCCGAAAACGTGTACGTTTGCACTTCCCCGCCACAGGGAAGCTGCTAGCCGGGAATTCTCTGCCTGGTTCTACCCGCTGCCCGGAACGCTACGCAGGGCAAAAGCGGTTCTCGTCCTCCGTGCTTGCTTTTTCTCAGAAAGAGCCGTGGTGTGCGTTTTCGCCGGAAAACGCGTTTTCGGCCGAAAACGTGTACGTTTGCACTTCCCCGCCACAGGGAAGCTGCTAGCCGGGAATTCTCTGCCTGGTTCTACCCGCTGCCCGGAACGCTACGCAGGGCAAAAGCGGTTCTCGTCCTCCGTGCTTGCTTTTTCTCAGAAAGAGCCGTGGTGTGCGTTTTCGCCGGAAAACGCGTTTTCGGCCGAAAACGTGTACGTTTGCACTTCCCCGCCACAGGGAAGCTGCTAGCCGGGAATTCTCTGCCTGGTTCTACCCGCTGCCCGGAACGCTACGCAGGGCAAAAGCGGTTCTCGTCCTCCGTGCTTGCTTTTTCTCAGAAAGAGCCGTGGTGTGCGTTTTCGCCGGAAAACGCGTTTTCGGCCGAAAACGTGTACGTTTGCACTTCCCCGCCACAGGGAAGCTGCTAGCCGGGAATTCTCTGCCTGGTTCTACCCGCTGCCCGGAACGCTACGCAGGGCAAAAGCGGTTCTCGTCCTCCGTGCTTGCTTTTTCTCAGAAAGAGCCGTGGTGTGCGTTTTCGCCGGAAAACGCGTTTTCGGCCGAAAACGTGTACGTTTGCACTTCCCCGCCACAGGGAAGCTGCTAGCCGGGAATTCTCTGCCTGGTTCTACCCGCTGCCCGGAACGCTACGCAGGGCAAAAGCGGTTCTCGTCCTCCGTGCTTGCTTTTTCTCAGAAAGAGCCGTGGTGTGCGTTTTCGCCGGAAAACGCGTTTTCGGCCGAAAACGTGTACGTTTGCACTTCCCCGCCACAGGGAAGCTGCTAGCCGGGAATTCTCTGCCTGGTTCTACCCGCTGCCCGGAACGCTACGCAGGGCAAAAGCGGTTCTCGTCCTCCGTGCTTGCTTTTTCTCAGAAAGAGCCGTGGTGTGCGTTTTCGCCGGAAAACGCGTTTTCGGCCGAAAACGTGTACGTTTGCACTTCCCCGCCACAGGGAAGCTGCTAGCCGGGAATTCTCTGCCTGGTTCTACCCGCTGCCCGGAACGCTACGCAGGGCAAAAGCGGTTCTCGTCCTCCGTGCTTGCTTTTTCTCAGAAAGAGCCGTGGTGTGCGTTTTCGCCGGAAAACGCGTTTTCGGCCGAAAACGTGTACGTTTGCACTTCCCCGCCACAGGGAAGCTGCTAGCCGGGAATTCTCTGCCTGGTTCTACCCGCTGCCCGGAACGCTACGCAGGGCAAAAGCGGTTCTCGTCCTCCGTGCTTGCTTTTTCTCAGAAAGAGCCGTGGTGTGCGTTTTCGCCGGAAAACGCGTTTTCGGCCGAAAACGTGTACGTTTGCACTTCCCCGCCACAGGGAAGCTGCTAGCCGGGAATTCTCTGCCTGGTTCTACCCGCTGCCCGGAACGCTACGCAGGGCAAAAGCGGTTCTCGTCCTCCGTGCTTGCTTTTTCTCAGAAAGAGCCGTGGTGTGCGTTTTCGCCGGAAAACGCGTTTTCGGCCGAAAACGTGTACGTTTGCACTTCCCCGCCACAGGGAAGCTGCTAGCCGGGAATTCTCTGCCTGGTTCTACCCGCTGCCCGGAACGCTACGCAGGGCAAAAGCGGTTCTCGTCCTCCGTGCTTGCTTTTTCTCAGAAAGAGCCGTGGTGTGCGTTTTCGCCGGAAAACGCGTTTTCGGCCGAAAACGTGTACGTTTGCACTTCCCCGCCACAGGGAAGCTGCTAGCCGGGAATTCTCTGCCTGGTTCTACCCGCTGCCCGGAACGCTACGCAGGGCAAAAGCGGTTCTCGTCCTCCGTGCTTGCTTTTTCTCAGAAAGAGCCGTGGTGTGCGTTTTCGCCGGAAAACGCGTTTTCGGCCGAAAACGTGTACGTTTGCACTTCCCCGCCACAGGGAAGCTGCTAGCCGGGAATTCTCTGCCTGGTTCTGCCCGCTGCCCGGAACGCTACGCAGGGCAAAAGCGGTTCTCGTCCTCCGTGCTTGCTTTTTCTCAGAAAGAGCCGTGGTGTGCGTTTTCGCCGGAAAACGCGTTTTCGGCCGAAAACGTGTACGTTTGCACTTCCCCGCCACAGGGAAGCTGCTAGCCGGGAATTCTCTGCCTGGTTCTGCCCGCTGCCCGGAACGCTACGCAGGGCAAAAGCGGTTCTCGTCCTCCGTGCTTGCTTTTTCTCAGAAAGAGCCGTGGTGTGCGTTTTCGCCGGAAAACGCGTTTTCGGCCGAAAACGTGTACGTTTGCACTTCCCCGCCACAGGGAAGCTGCTAGCCGGGAATTCTCTGCCTGGTTCTGCCCGCTGCCCGGAACGCTACGCAGGGCAAAAGCGGTTCTCGTCCTCCGTGCTTGCTTTTTCTCAGAAAGAGCCGTGGTGTGCGTTTTCGCCGGAAAACGCGTTTTCGGCCGAAAACGTGTACGTTTGCACTTCCCCGCCACAGGGAAGCTGCTAGCCGGGAATTCTCTGCCTGGTTCTGCCCGCTGCCCGGAACGCTACGCAGGGCAAAAGCGGTTCTCGTCCTCCGTGCTTGCTTTTTCTCAGAAAGAGCCGTGGTGTGCGTTTTCGCCGGAAAACGCGTTTTCGGCCGAAAACGTGTACGTTTGCACTTCCCCGCCACAGGGAAGCTGCTAGCCGGGAATTCTCTGCCTGGTTCTACCCGCTGCCCGGAACGCTACGCAGGGCAAAAGCGGTTCTCGTCCTCCGTGCTTGCTTTTTCTCAGAAAGAGCCGTGGTGTGCGTTTTCGCCGGAAAACGCGTTTTCGGCCGAAAACGTGTACGTTTGCACTTCCCCGCCACAGGGAAGCTGCTAGCCGGGAATTCTCTGCCTGGTTCTACCCGCTGCCCGGAACGCTACGCAGGGCAAAAGCGGTTCTCGTCCTCCGTGCTTGCTTTTTCTCAGAAAGAGCCGTGGTGTGCGTTTTCGCCGGAAAACGCGTTTTCGGCCGAAAACGTGTACGTTTGCACTTCCCCGCCACAGGGAAGCTGCTAGCCGGGAATTCTCTGCCTGGTTCTACCCGCTGCCCGGAACGCTACGCAGGGCAAAAGCGGTTCTCGTCCTCCGTGCTTGCTTTTTCTCAGAAAGAGCCGTGGTGTGCGTTTTCGCCGGAAAACGCGTTTTCGGCCGAAAACGTGTACGTTTGCACTTCCCCGCCACAGGGAAGCTGCTAGCCGGGAATTCTCTGCCTGGTTCTACCCGCTGCCCGGAACGCTACGCAGGGCAAAAGCGGTTCTCGTCCTCCGTGCTTGCTTTTTCTCAGAAAGAGCCGTGGTGTGCGTTTTCGCCGGAAAACGCGTTTTCGGCCGAAAACGTGTACGTTTGCACTTCCCCGCCACAGGGAAGCTGCTAGCCGGGAATTCTCTGCCTGGTTCTACCCGCTGCCCGGAACGCTACGCAGGGCAAAAGCGGTTCTCGTCCTCCGTGCTTGCTTTTTCTCAGAAAGAGCCCTGGTGTGCGTTTTCACCGGAAAACGCGTTTTCGGCCGAAAACGTGTACGTTTGCACTTCCCCGCCACAGGGAAGCTGCTAGCCGGGAATTCTCTGCCTGGTTCTACCCGCTGCCCGGAACGCTACGCAGGGCAAAAGCGGTTCTCGTCCTCCGTGCTTGCTTTTTCTCAGAAAGAGCCGTGGTGTGCGTTTTCGCCGGAAAACGCGTTTTCGGCCGAAAACGTGTACGTTTGCACTTCCCCGCCACAGGGAAGCTGCTAGCCGGGAATTCTCTGCCTGGTTCTACCCGCTGCCCGGAACGCTACGCAGGGCAAAAGCGGTTCTCGTCCTCCGTGCTTGCTTTTTCTCAGAAAGAGCCGTGGTGTGCGTTTTCGCCGGAAAACGCGTTTTCGGCCGAAAACGTGTACGTTTGCACTTCCCCGCCACAGGGAAGCTGCTAGCCGGGAATTCTCTGCCTGGTTCTACCCGCTGCCCGGAACGCTACGCAGGGCAAAAGCGGTTCTCGTCCTCCGTGCTTGCTTTTTCTCAGAAAGAGCCGTGGTGTGCGTTTTCGCCGGAAAACGCGTTTTCGGCCGAAAACGTGTACGTTTGCACTTCCCCGCCACAGGGAAGCTGCTAGCCGGGAATTCTCTGCCTGGTTCTACCCGCTGCCCGGAACGCTACGCAGGGCAAAAGCGGTTCTCGTCCTCCGTGCTTGCTTTTTCTCAGAAAGAGCCGTGGTGTGCGTTTTCGCCGGAAAACGCGTTTTCGGCCGAAAACGTGTACGTTTGCACTTCCCCGCCACAGGGAAGCTGCTAGCCGGGAATTCTCTGCCTGGTTCTACCCGCTGCCCGGAACGCTACGCAGGGCAAAAGCGGTTCTCGTCCTCCGTGCTTGCTTTTTCTCAGAAAGAGCCGTGGTGTGCGTTTTCGCCGGAAAACGCGTTTTCGGCCGAAAACGTGTACGTTTGCACTTCCCCGCCACAGGGAAGCTGCTAGCCGGGAATTCTCTGCCTGGTTCTACCCGCTGCCCGGAACGCTACGCAGGGCAAAAGCGGTTCTCGTCCTCCGTGCTTGCTTTTTCTCAGAAAGAGCCGTGGTGTGCGTTTTCGCCGGAAAACGCGTTTTCGGCCGAAAACGTGTACGTTTGCACTTCCCCGCCACAGGGAAGCTGCTAGCCGGGAATTCTCTGCCTGGTTCTACCCGCTGCCCGGAACGCTACGCAGGGCAAAAGCGGTTCTCGTCCTCCGTGCTTGCTTTTTCTCAGAAAGAGCCGTGGTGTGCGTTTTCGCCGGAAAACGCGTTTTCGGCCGAAAACGTGTACGTTTGCACTTCCCCGCCACAGGGAAGCTGCTAGCCGGGAATTCTCTGCCTGGTTCTACCCGCTGCCCGGAACGCTACGCAGGGCAAAAGCGGTTCTCGTCCTCCGTGCTTGCTTTTTCTCAGAAAGAGCCGTGGTGTGCGTTTTCGCCGGAAAACGCGTTTTCGGCCGAAAACGTGTACGTTTGCACTTCCCCGCCACAGGGAAGCTGCTAGCCGGGAATTCTCTGCCTGGTTCTACCCGCTGCCCGGAACGCTACGCAGGGCAAAAGCGGTTCTCGTCCTCCGTGCTTGCTTTTTCTCAGAAAGAGCCGTGGTGTGCGTTTTCGCCGGAAAACGCGTTTTCGGCCGAAAACGTGTACGTTTGCACTTCCCCGCCACAGGGAAGCTGCTAGCCGGGAATTCTCTGCCTGGTTCTACCCGCTGCCCGGAACGCTACGCAGGGCAAAAGCGGTTCTCGTCCTCCGTGCTTGCTTTTTCTCAGAAAGAGCCGTGGTGTGCGTTTTCGCCGGAAAACGCGTTTTCGGCCGAAAACGTGTACGTTTGCACTTCCCCGCCACAGGGAAGCTGCTAGCCGGGAATTCTCTGCCTGGTTCTACCCGCTGCCCGGAACGCTACGCAGGGCAAAAGCGGTTCTCGTCCTCCGTGCTTGCTTTTTCTCAGAAAGAGCCGTGGTGTGCGTTTTCGCCGGAAAACGCGTTTTCGGCCGAAAACGTGTACGTTTGCACTTCCCCGCCACAGGGAAGCTGCTAGCCGGGAATTCTCTGCCTGGTTCTACCCGCTGCCCGGAACGCTACGCAGGGCAAAAGCGGTTCTCGTCCTCCGTGCTTGCTTTTTCTCAGAAAGAGCCGTGGTGTGCGTTTTCGCCGGAAAACGCGTTTTCGGCCGAAAACGTGTACGTTTGCACTTCCCCGCCACAGGGAAGCTGCTAGCCGGGAATTCTCTGCCTGGTTCTACCCGCTGCCCGGAACGCTACGCAGGGCAAAAGCGGTTCTCGTCCTCCGTGCTTGCTTTTTCTCAGAAAGAGCCGTGGTGTGCGTTTTCGCCGGAAAACGCGTTTTCGGCCGAAAACGTGTACGTTTGCACTTCCCCGCCACAGGGAAGCTGCTAGCCGGGAATTCTCTGCCTGGTTCTACCCGCTGCCCGGAACGCTACGCAGGGCAAAAGCGGTTCTCGTCCTCCGTGCTTGCTTTTTCTCAGAAAGAGCCGTGGTGTGCGTTTTCGCCGGAAAACGCGTTTTCGGCCGAAAACGTGTACGTTTGCACTTCCCCGCCACAGGGAAGCTGCTAGCCGGGAATTCTCTGCCTGGTTCTACCCGCTGCCCGGAACGCTACGCAGGGCAAAAGCGGTTCTCGTCCTCCGTGCTTGCTTTTTCTCAGAAAGAGCCGTGGTGTGCGTTTTCGCCGGAAAACGCGTTTTCGGCCGAAAACGTGTACGTTTGCACTTCCCCGCCACAGGGAAGCTGCTAGCCGGGAATTCTCTGCCTGGTTCTACCCGCTGCCCGGAACGCTACGCAGGGCAAAAGCGGTTCTCGTCCTCCGTGCTTGCTTTTTCTCAGAAAGAGCCGTGGTGTGCGTTTTCGCCGGAAAACGCGTTTTCGGCCGAAAACGTGTACGTTTGCACTTCCCCGCCACAGGGAAGCTGCTAGCCGGGAATTCTCTGCCTGGTTCTACCCGCTGCCCGGAACGCTACGCAGGGCAAAAGCGGTTCTCGTCCTCCGTGCTTGCTTTTTCTCAGAAAGAGCCGTGGTGTGCGTTTTCGCCGGAAAACGCGTTTTCGGCCGAAAACGTGTACGTTTGCACTTCCCCGCCACAGGGAAGCTGCTAGCCGGGAATTCTCTGCCTGGTTCTACCCGCTGCCCGGAACGCTACGCAGGGCAAAAGCGGTTCTCGTCCTCCGTGCTTGCTTTTTCTCAGAAAGAGCCGTGGTGTGCGTTTTCGCCGGAAAACGCGTTTTCGGCCGAAAACGTGTACGTTTGCACTTCCCCGCCACAGGGAAGCTGCTAGCCGGGAATTCTCTGCCTGGTTCTACCCGCTGCCCGGAACGCTACGCAGGGCAAAAGCGGTTCTCGTCCTCCGTGCTTGCTTTTTCTCAGAAAGAGCCGTGGTGTGCGTTTTCGCCGGAAAACGCGTTTTCGGCCGAAAACGTGTACGTTTGCACTTCCCCGCCACAGGGAAGCTGCTAGCCGGGAATTCTCTGCCTGGTTCTACCCGCTGCCCGGAACGCTACGCAGGGCAAAAGCGGTTCTCGTCCTCCGTGCTTGCTTTTTCTCAGAAAGAGCCGTGGTGTGCGTTTTCGCCGGAAAACGCGTTTTCGGCCGAAAACGTGTACGTTTGCACTTCCCCGCCACAGGGAAGCTGCTAGCCGGGAATTCTCTGCCTGGTTCTACCCGCTGCCCGGAACGCTACGCAGGGCAAAAGCGGTTCTCGTCCTCCGTGCTTGCTTTTTCTCAGAAAGAGCCGTGGTGTGCGTTTTCGCCGGAAAACGCGTTTTCGGCCGAAAACGTGTACGTTTGCACTTCCCCGCCACAGGGAAGCTGCTAGCCGGGAATTCTCTGCCTGGTTCTACCCGCTGCCCGGAACGCTACGCAGGGCAAAAGCGGTTCTCGTCCTCCGTGCTTGCTTTTTCTCAGAAAGAGCCGTGGTGTGCGTTTTCGCCGGAAAACGCGTTTTCGGCCGAAAACGTGTACGTTTGCACTTCCCCGCCACAGGGAAGCTGCTAGCCGGGAATTCTCTGCCTGGTTCTACCCGCTGCCCGGAACGCTACGCAGGGCAAAAGCGGTTCTCGTCCTCCGTGCTTGCTTTTTCTCAGAAAGAGCCGTGGTGTGCGTTTTCGCCGGAAAACGCGTTTTCGGCCGAAAACGTGTACGTTTGCACTTCCCCGCCACAGGGAAGCTGCTAGCCGGGAATTCTCTGCCTGGTTCTACCCGCTGCCCGGAACGCTACGCAGGGCAAAAGCGGTTCTCGTCCTCCGTGCTTGCTTTTTCTCAGAAAGAGCCGTGGTGTGCGTTTTCGCCGGAAAACGCGTTTTCGGCCGAAAACGTGTACGTTTGCACTTCCCCGCCACAGGGAAGCTGCTAGCCGGGAATTCTCTGCCTGGTTCTACCCGCTGCCCGGAACGCTACGCAGGGCAAAAGCGGTTCTCGTCCTCCGTGCTTGCTTTTTCTCAGAAAGAGCCGTGGTGTGCGTTTTCGCCGGAAAACGCGTTTTCGGCCGAAAACGTGTACGTTTGCACTTCCCCGCCACAGGGAAGCTGCTAGCCGGGAATTCTCTGCCTGGTTCTACCCGCTGCCCGGAACGCTACGCAGGGCAAAAGCGGTTCTCGTCCTCCGTGCTTGCTTTTTCTCAGAAAGAGCCGTGGTGTGCGTTTTCGCCGGAAAACGCGTTTTCGGCCGAAAACGTGTACGTTTGCACTTCCCCGCCACAGGGAAGCTGCTAGCCGGGAATTCTCTGCCTGGTTCTACCCGCTGCCCGGAACGCTACGCAGGGCAAAAGCGGTTCTCGTCCTCCGTGCTTGCTTTTTCTCAGAAAGAGCCGTGGTGTGCGTTTTCGCCGGAAAACGCGTTTTCGGCCGAAAACGTGTACGTTTGCACTTCCCCGCCACAGGGAAGCTGCTAGCCGGGAATTCTCTGCCTGGTTCTACCCGCTGCCCGGAACGCTACGCAGGGCAAAAGCGGTTCTCGTCCTCCGTGCTTGCTTTTTCTCAGAAAGAGCCGTGGTGTGCGTTTTCGCCGGAAAACGCGTTTTCGGCCGAAAACGTGTACGTTTGCACTTCCCCGCCACAGGGAAGCTGCTAGCCGGGAATTCTCTGCCTGGTTCTACCCGCTGCCCGGAACGCTACGCAGGGCAAAAGCGGTTCTCGTCCTCCGTGCTTGCTTTTTCTCAGAAAGAGCCGTGGTGTGCGTTTTCGCCGGAAAACGCGTTTTCGGCCGAAAACGTGTACGTTTGCACTTCCCCGCCACAGGGAAGCTGCTAGCCGGGAATTCTCTGCCTGGTTCTACCCGCTGCCCGGAACGCTACGCAGGGCAAAAGCGGTTCTCGTCCTCCGTGCTTGCTTTTTCTCAGAAAGAGCCGTGGTGTGCGTTTTCGCCGGAAAACGCGTTTTCGGCCGAAAACGTGTACGTTTGCACTTCCCCGCCACAGGGAAGCTGCTAGCCGGGAATTCTCTGCCTGGTTCTACCCGCTGCCCGGAACGCTACGCAGGGCAAAAGCGGTTCTCGTCCTCCGTGCTTGCTTTTTCTCAGAAAGAGCCGTGGTGTGCGTTTTCGCCGGAAAACGCGTTTTCGGCCGAAAACGTGTACGTTTGCACTTCCCCGCCACAGGGAAGCTGCTAGCCGGGAATTCTCTGCCTGGTTCTACCCGCTGCCCGGAACGCTACGCAGGGCAAAAGCGGTTCTCGTCCTCCGTGCTTGCTTTTTCTCAGAAAGAGCCGTGGTGTGCGTTTTCGCCGGAAAACGCGTTTTCGGCCGAAAACGTGTACGTTTGCACTTCCCCGCCACAGGGAAGCTGCTAGCCGGGAATTCTCTGCCTGGTTCTACCCGCTGCCCGGAACGCTACGCAGGGCAAAAGCGGTTCTCGTCCTCCGTGCTTGCTTTTTCTCAGAAAGAGCCGTGGTGTGCGTTTTCGCCGGAAAACGCGTTTTCGGCCGAAAACGTGTACGTTTGCACTTCCCCGCCACAGGGAAGCTGCTAGCCGGGAATTCTCTGCCTGGTTCTACCCGCTGCCCGGAACGCTACGCAGGGCAAAAGCGGTTCTCGTCCTCCGTGCTTGCTTTTTCTCAGAAAGAGCCGTGGTGTGCGTTTTCGCCGGAAAACGCGTTTTCGGCCGAAAACGTGTACGTTTGCACTTCCCCGCCACAGGGAAGCTGCTAGCCGGGAATTCTCTGCCTGGTTCTACCCGCTGCCCGGAACGCTACGCAGGGCAAAAGCGGTTCTCGTCCTCCGTGCTTGCTTTTTCTCAGAAAGAGCCGTGGTGTGCGTTTTCGCCGGAAAACGCGTTTTCGGCCGAAAACGTGTACGTTTGCACTTCCCCGCCACAGGGAAGCTGCTAGCCGGGAATTCTCTGCCTGGTTCTACCCGCTGCCCGGAACGCTACGCAGGGCAAAAGCGGTTCTCGTCCTCCGTGCTTGCTTTTTCTCAGAAAGAGCCGTGGTGTGCGTTTTCGCCGGAAAACGCGTTTTCGGCCGAAAACGTGTACGTTTGCACTTCCCCGCCACAGGGAAGCTGCTAGCCGGGAATTCTCTGCCTGGTTCTACCCGCTGCCCGGAACGCTACGCAGGGCAAAAGCGGTTCTCGTCCTCCGTGCTTGCTTTTTCTCAGAAAGAGCCGTGGTGTGCGTTTTCGCCGGAAAACGCGTTTTCGGCCGAAAACGTGTACGTTTGCACTTCCCCGCCACAGGGAAGCTGCTAGCCGGGAATTCTCTGCCTGGTTCTACCCGCTGCCCGGAACGCTACGCAGGGCAAAAGCGGTTCTCGTCCTCCGTGCTTGCTTTTTCTCAGAAAGAGCCGTGGTGTGCGTTTTCGCCGGAAAACGCGTTTTCGGCCGAAAACGTGTACGTTTGCACTTCCCCGCCACAGGGAAGCTGCTAGCCGGGAATTCTCTGCCTGGTTCTACCCGCTGCCCGGAACGCTACGCAGGGCAAAAGCGGTTCTCGTCCTCCGTGCTTGCTTTTTCTCAGAAAGAGCCGTGGTGTGCGTTTTCGCCGGAAAACGCGTTTTCGGCCGAAAACGTGTACGTTTGCACTTCCCCGCCACAGGGAAGCTGCTAGCCGGGAATTCTCTGCCTGGTTCTACCCGCTGCCCGGAACGCTACGCAGGGCAAAAGCGGTTCTCGTCCTCCGTGCTTGCTTTTTCTCAGAAAGAGCCGTGGTGTGCGTTTTCGCCGGAAAACGCGTTTTCGGCCGAAAACGTGTACGTTTGCACTTCCCCGCCACAGGGAAGCTGCTAGCCGGGAATTCTCTGCCTGGTTCTACCCGCTGCCCGGAACGCTACGCAGGGCAAAAGCGGTTCTCGTCCTCCGTGCTTGCTTTTTCTCAGAAAGAGCCGTGGTGTGCGTTTTCGCCGGAAAACGCGTTTTCGGCCGAAAACGTGTACGTTTGCACTTCCCCGCCACAGGGAAGCTGCTAGCCGGGAATTCTCTGCCTGGTTCTACCCGCTGCCCGGAACGCTACGCAGGGCAAAAGCGGTTCTCGTCCTCCGTGCTTGCTTTTTCTCAGAAAGAGCCGTGGTGTGCGTTTTCGCCGGAAAACGCGTTTTCGGCCGAAAACGTGTACGTTTGCACTTCCCCGCCACAGGGAAGCTGCTAGCCGGGAATTCTCTGCCTGGTTCTACCCGCTGCCCGGAACGCTACGCAGGGCAAAAGCGGTTCTCGTCCTCCGTGCTTGCTTTTTCTCAGAAAGAGCCGTGGTGTGCGTTTTCGCCGGAAAACGCGTTTTCGGCCGAAAACGTGTACGTTTGCACTTCCCCGCCACAGGGAAGCTGCTAGCCGGGAATTCTCTGCCTGGTTCTACCCGCTGCCCGGAACGCTACGCAGGGCAAAAGCGGTTCTCGTCCTCCGTGCTTGCTTTTTCTCAGAAAGAGCCGTGGTGTGCGTTTTCGCCGGAAAACGCGTTTTCGGCCGAAAACGTGTACGTTTGCACTTCCCCGCCACAGGGAAGCTGCTAGCCGGGAATTCTCTGCCTGGTTCTACCCGCTGCCCGGAACGCTACGCAGGGCAAAAGCGGTTCTCGTCCTCCGTGCTTGCTTTTTCTCAGAAAGAGCCGTGGTGTGCGTTTTCGCCGGAAAACGCGTTTTCGGCCGAAAACGTACGTTCACTTCCCCGCCACAGGGAAGCTGCTAGCCGGGAATTCTCTGCCTGGTTCTACCCGCTGCCCGGAACGCTACGCAGGGCAAAAGCGGTTCTCGTCCTCCGTGCTTGCTTTTTCTCAGAAAGAGCCGTGGTGTGCGTTTTCGCCGGAAAACGCGTTTTCGGCCGAAAACGTGTACGTTTGCACTTCCCCGCCACAGGGAAGCTGCTAGCCGGGAATTCATTCTCTGCCTGGTTCTACCCGCTGCCCGGAACGCTACGCAGGGCAAAAGCGGTTCTCGTCCTCCGTGCTTGCTTTTTCTCAGAAAGAGCCGTGGTGTGCGTTTTCGCCGGAAAACGCGTTTTCGGCCGAAAACGTGTACGTTTGCACTTCCCCGCCACAGGGAAGCTGCTAGCCGGGAATTCTCTGCCTGGTTCTACCCGCTGCCCGGAACGCTACGCAGGGCAAAAGCGGTTCTCGTCCTCCGTGCTTGCTTTTTCTCAGAAAGAGCCGTGGTGTGCGTTTTCGCCGGAAAACGCGTTTTCGGCCGAAAACGTGTACGTTTGCACTTCCCCGCCACAGGGAAGCTGCTAGCCGGGAATTCTCTGCCTGGTTCTACCCGCTGCCCGGAACGCTACGCAGGGCAAAAGCGGTTCTCGTCCTCCGTGCTTGCTTTTTCTCAGAAAGAGCCGTGGTGTGCGTTTTCGCCGGAAAACGCGTTTTCGGCCGAAAACGTGTACGTTTGCACTTCCCCGCCACAGGGAAGCTGCTAGCCGGGAATTCTCTGCCTGGTTCTACCCGCTGCCCGGAACGCTACGCAGGGCAAAAGCGGTTCTCGTCCTCCGTGCTTGCTTTTTCTCAGAAAGAGCCGTGGTGTGCGTTTTCGCCGGAAAACGCGTTTTCGGCCGAAAACGTGTACGTTTGCACTTCCCCGCCACAGGGAAGCTGCTAGCCGGGAATTCTCTGCCTGGTTCTACCCGCTGCCCGGAACGCTACGCAGGGCAAAAGCGGTTCTCGTCCTCCGTGCTTGCTTTTTCTCAGAAAGAGCCGTGGTGTGCGTTTTCGCCGGAAAACGCGTTTTCGGCCGAAAACGTGTACGTTTGCACTTCCCCGCCACAGGGAAGCTGCTAGCCGGGAATTCTCTGCCTGGTTCTACCCGCTGCCCGGAACGCTACGCAGGGCAAAAGCGGTTCTCGTCCTCCGTGCTTGCTTTTTCTCAGAAAGAGCCGTGGTGTGCGTTTTCGCCGGAAAACGCGTTTTCGGCCGAAAACGTGTACGTTTGCACTTCCCCGCCACAGGGAAGCTGCTAGCCGGGAATTCTCTGCCTGGTTCTACCCGCTGCCCGGAACGCTACGCAGGGCAAAAGCGGTTCTCGTCCTCCGTGCTTGCTTTTTCTCAGAAAGAGCCGTGGTGTGCGTTTTCGCCGGAAAACGCGTTTTCGGCCGAAAACGTGTACGTTTGCACTTCCCCGCCACAGGGAAGCTGCTAGCCGGGAATTCTCTGCCTGGTTCTACCCGCTGCCCGGAACGCTACGCAGGGCAAAAGCGGTTCTCGTCCTCCGTGCTTGCTTTTTCTCAGAAAGAGCCGTGGTGTGCGTTTTCGCCGGAAAACGCGTTTTCGGCCGAAAACGTGTACGTTTGCACTTCCCCGCCACAGGGAAGCTGCTAGCCGGGAATTCTCTGCCTGGTTCTACCCGCTGCCCGGAACGCTACGCAGGGCAAAAGCGGTTCTCGTCCTCCGTGCTTGCTTTTTCTCAGAAAGAGCCGTGGTGTGCGTTTTCGCCGGAAAACGCGTTTTCGGCCGAAAACGTGTACGTTTGCACTTCCCCGCCACAGGGAAGCTGCTAGCCGGGAATTCTCTGCCTGGTTCTACCCGCTGCCCGGAACGCTACGCAGGGCAAAAGCGGTTCTCGTCCTCCGTGCTTGCTTTTTCTCAGAAAGAGCCGTGGTGTGCGTTTTCGCCGGAAAACGCGTTTTCGGCCGAAAACGTGTACGTTTGCACTTCCCCGCCACAGGGAAGCTGCTAGCCGGGAATTCTCTGCCTGGTTCTACCCGCTGCCCGGAACGCTACGCAGGGCAAAAGCGGTTCTCGTCCTCCGTGCTTGCTTTTTCTCAGAAAGAGCCGTGGTGTGCGTTTTCGCCGGAAAACGCGTTTTCGGCCGAAAACGTGTACGTTTGCACTTCCCCGCCACAGGGAAGCTGCTAGCCGGGAATTCTCTGCCTGGTTCTACCCGCTGCCCGGAACGCTACGCAGGGCAAAAGCGGTTCTCGTCCTCCGTGCTTGCTTTTTCTCAGAAAGAGCCGTGGTGTGCGTTTTCGCCGGAAAACGCGTTTTCGGCCGAAAACGTGTACGTTTGCACTTCCCCGCCACAGGGAAGCTGCTAGCCGGGAATTCTCTGCCTGGTTCTACCCGCTGCCCGGAACGCTACGCAGGGCAAAAGCGGTTCTCGTCCTCCGTGCTTGCTTTTTCTCAGAAAGAGCCGTGGTGTGCGTTTTCGCCGGAAAACGCGTTTTCGGCCGAAAACGTGTACGTTTGCACTTCCCCGCCACAGGGAAGCTGCTAGCCGGGAATTCTCTGCCTGGTTCTACCCGCTGCCCGGAACGCTACGCAGGGCAAAAGCGGTTCTCGTCCTCCGTGCTTGCTTTTTCTCAGAAAGAGCCGTGGTGTGCGTTTTCGCCGGAAAACGCGTTTTCGGCCGAAAACGTGTACGTTTGCACTTCCCCGCCACAGGGAAGCTGCTAGCCGGGAATTCTCTGCCTGGTTCTACCCGCTGCCCGGAACGCTACGCAGGGCAAAAGCGGTTCTCGTCCTCCGTGCTTGCTTTTTCTCAGAAAGAGCCGTGGTGTGCGTTTTCGCCGGAAAACGCGTTTTCGGCCGAAAACGTGTACGTTTGCACTTCCCCGCCACAGGGAAGCTGCTAGCCGGGAATTCTCTGCCTGGTTCTACCCGCTGCCCGGAACGCTACGCAGGGCAAAAGCGGTTCTCGTCCTCCGTGCTTGCTTTTTCTCAGAAAGAGCCGTGGTGTGCGTTTTCGCCGGAAAACGCGTTTTCGGCCGAAAACGTGTACGTTTGCACTTCCCCGCCACAGGGAAGCTGCTAGCCGGGAATTCTCTGCCTGGTTCTACCCGCTGCCCGGAACGCTACGCAGGGCAAAAGCGGTTCTCGTCCTCCGTGCTTGCTTTTTCTCAGAAAGAGCCGTGGTGTGCGTTTTCGCCGGAAAACGCGTTTTCGGCCGAAAACGTGTACGTTTGCACTTCCCCGCCACAGGGAAGCTGCTAGCCGGGAATTCTCTGCCTGGTTCTACCCGCTGCCCGGAACGCTACGCAGGGCAAAAGCGGTTCTCGTCCTCCGTGCTTGCTTTTTCTCAGAAAGAGCCGTGGTGTGCGTTTTCGCCGGAAAACGCGTTTTCGGCCGAAAACGTGTACGTTTGCACTTCCCCGCCACAGGGAAGCTGCTAGCCGGGAATTCTCTGCCTGGTTCTACCCGCTGCCCGGAACGCTACGCAGGGCAAAAGCGGTTCTCGTCCTCCGTGCTTGCTTTTTCTCAGAAAGAGCCGTGGTGTGCGTTTTCGCCGGAAAACGCGTTTTCGGCCGAAAACGTGTACGTTTGCACTTCCCCGCCACAGGGAAGCTGCTAGCCGGGAATTCTCTGCCTGGTTCTACCCGCTGCCCGGAACGCTACGCAGGGCAAAAGCGGTTCTCGTCCTCCGTGCTTGCTTTTTCTCAGAAAGAGCCGTGGTGTGCGTTTTCGCCGGAAAACGCGTTTTCGGCCGAAAACGTGTACGTTTGCACTTCCCCGCCACAGGGAAGCTGCTAGCCGGGAATTCTCTGCCTGGTTCTACCCGCTGCCCGGAACGCTACGCAGGGCAAAAGCGGTTCTCGTCCTCCGTGCTTGCTTTTTCTCAGAAAGAGCCGTGGTGTGCGTTTTCGCCGGAAAACGCGTTTTCGGCCGAAAACGTGTACGTTTGCACTTCCCCGCCACAGGGAAGCTGCTAGCCGGGAATTCTCTGCCTGGTTCTACCCGCTGCCCGGAACGCTACGCAGGGCAAAAGCGGTTCTCGTCCTCCGTGCTTGCTTTTTCTCAGAAAGAGCCGTGGTGTGCGTTTTCGCCGGAAAACGCGTTTTCGGCCGAAAACGTGTACGTTTGCACTTCCCCGCCACAGGGAAGCTGCTAGCCGGGAATTCTCTGCCTGGTTCTACCCGCTGCCCGGAACGCTACGCAGGGCAAAAGCGGTTCTCGTCCTCCGTGCTTGCTTTTTCTCAGAAAGAGCCTGGTGTCGTTTTCGCCGGAAAACGCGTTTTCGGCCGAAAACGTGTACGTTTGCACTTCCCCGCCACAGGGAAGCTGCTAGCCGGGAATTCTCTGCCTGGTTCTACCCGCTGCCCGGAACGCTACGCAGGGCAAAAGCGGTTCTCGTCCTCCGTGCTTGCTTTTTCTCAGAAAGAGCCGTGGTGTGCGTTTTCGCCGGAAAACGCGTTTTCGGCCGAAAACGTGTACGTTTGCACTTCCCCGCCACAGGGAAGCTGCTAGCCGGGAATTCTCTGCCTGGTTCTACCCGCTGCCCGGAACGCTACGCAGGGCAAAAGCGGTTCTCGTCCTCCGTGCTTGCTTTTTCTCAGAAAGAGCCGTGGTGTGCGTTTTCGCCGGAAAACGCGTTTTCGGCCGAAAACGTGTACGTTTGCACTTCCCCGCCACAGGGAAGCTGCTAGCCGGGAATTCTCTGCCTGGTTCTACCCGCTGCCCGGAACGCTACGCAGGGCAAAAGCGGTTCTCGTCCTCCGTGCTTGCTTTTTCTCAGAAAGAGCCGTGGTGTGCGTTTTCGCCGGAAAACGCGTTTTCGGCCGAAAACGTGTACGTTTGCACTTCCCCGCCACAGGGAAGCTGCTAGCCGGGAATTCTCTGCCTGGTTCTACCCGCTGCCCGGAACGCTACGCAGGGCAAAAGCGGTTCTCGTCCTCCGTGCTTGCTTTTTCTCAGAAAGAGCCGTGGTGTGCGTTTTCGCCGGAAAACGCGTTTTCGGCCGAAAACGTGTACGTTTGCACTTCCCCGCCACAGGGAAGCTGCTAGCCGGGAATTCTCTGCCTGGTTCTACCCGCTGCCCGGAACGCTACGCAGGGCAAAAGCGGTTCTCGTCCTCCGTGCTTGCTTTTAAAGAGCCGTGGTGTGCGTTTTCGCCGGAAAACGCGTTTTCGGCCGAAAACGTGTACGTTTGCACTTCCCCGCCACAGGGAAGCTGCTAGCCGGGAATTCTCTGCCTGGTTCTACCCGCTGCCCGGAACGCTACGCAGGGCAAAAGCGGTTCTCGTCCTCCGTGCTTGCTTTTTCTCAGAAAGAGCCGTGGTGTGCGTTTTCGCCGGAAAACGCGTTTTCGGCCGAAAACGTGTACGTTTGCACTTCCCCGCCACAGGGAAGCTGCTAGCCGGGAATTCTCTGCCTGGTTCTACCCGCTGCCCGGAACGCTACGCAGGGCAAAAGCGGTTCTCGTCCTCCGTGCTTGCTTTTTCTCAGAAAGAGCCGTGGTGTGCGTTTTCGCCGGAAAACGCGTTTTCGGCCGAAAACGTGTACGTTTGCACTTCCCCGCCACAGGGAAGCTGCTAGCCGGGAATTCTCTGCCTGGTTCTACCCGCTGCCCGGAACGCTACGCAGGGCAAAAGCGGTTCTCGTCCTCCGTGCTTGCTTTTTCTCAGAAAGAGCCGTGGTGTGCGTTTTCGCCGGAAAACGCGTTTTCGGCCGAAAACGTGTACGTTTGCACTTCCCCGCCACAGGGAAGCTGCTAGCCGGGAATTCTCTGCCTGGTTCTACCCGCTGCCCGGAACGCTACGCAGGGCAAAAGCGGTTCTCGTCCTCCGTGCTTGCTTTTTCTCAGAAAGAGCCGTGGTGTGCGTTTTCGCCGGAAAACGCGTTTTCGGCCGAAAACGTGTACGTTTGCACTTCCCCGCCACAGGGAAGCTGCTAGCCGGGAATTCTCTGCCTGGTTCTACCCGCTGCCCGGAACGCTACGCAGGGCAAAAGCGGTTCTCGTCCTCCGTGCTTGCTTTTTCTCAGAAAGAGCCGTGGTGTGCGTTTTCGCCGGAAAACGCGTTTTCGGCCGAAAACGTGTACGTTTGCACTTCCCCGCCACAGGGAAGCTGCTAGCCGGGAATTCTCTGCCTGGTTCTACCCGCTGCCCGGAACGCTACGCAGGGCAAAAGCGGTTCTCGTCCTCCGTGCTTGCTTTTTCTCAGAAAGAGCCGTGGTGTGCGTTTTCGCCGGAAAACGCGTTTTCGGCCGAAAACGTGTACGTTTGCACTTCCCCGCCACAGGGAAGCTGCTAGCCGGGAATTCTCTGCCTGGTTCTACCCGCTGCCCGGAACGCTACGCAGGGCAAAAGCGGTTCTCGTCCTCCGTGCTTGCTTTTTCTCAGAAAGAGCCGTGGTGTGCGTTTTCGCCGGAAAACGCGTTTTCGGCCGAAAACGTGTACGTTTGCACTTCCCCGCCACAGGGAAGCTGCTAGCCGGGAATTCTCTGCCTGGTTCTACCCGCTGCCCGGAACGCTACGCAGGGCAAAAGCGGTTCTCGTCCTCCGTGCTTGCTTTTTCTCAGAAAGAGCCGTGGTGTGCGTTTTCGCCGGAAAACGCGTTTTCGGCCGAAAACGTGTACGTTTGCACTTCCCCGCCACAGGGAAGCTGCTAGCCGGGAATTCTCTGCCTGGTTCTACCCGCTGCCCGGAACGCTACGCAGGGCAAAAGCGGTTCTCGTCCTCCGTGCTTGCTTTTTCTCAGAAAGAGCCGTGGTGTGCGTTTTCGCCGGAAAACGCGTTTTCGGCCGAAAACGTGTACGTTTGCACTTCCCCGCCACAGGGAAGCTGCTAGCCGGGAATTCTCTGCCTGGTTCTACCCGCTGCCCGGAACGCTACGCAGGGCAAAAGCGGTTCTCGTCCTCCGTGCTTGCTTTTTCTCAGAAAGAGCCGTGGTGTGCGTTTTCGCCGGAAAACGCGTTTTCGGCCGAAAACGTGTACGTTTGCACTTCCCCGCCACAGGGAAGCTGCTAGCCGGGAATTCTCTGCCTGGTTCTACCCGCTGCCCGGAACGCTACGCAGGGCAAAAGCGGTTCTCGTCCTCCGTGCTTGCTTTTTCTCAGAAAGAGCCGTGGTGTGCGTTTTCGCCGGAAAACGCGTTTTCGGCCGAAAACGTGTACGTTTGCACTTCCCCGCCACAGGGAAGCTGCTAGCCGGGAATTCTCTGCCTGGTTCTACCCGCTGCCCGGAACGCTACGCAGGGCAAAAGCGGTTCTCGTCCTCCGTGCTTGCTTTTTCTCAGAAAGAGCCGTGGTGTGCGTTTTCGCCGGAAAACGCGTTTTCGGCCGAAAACGTGTACGTTTGCACTTCCCCGCCACAGGGAAGCTGCTAGCCGGGAATTCTCTGCCTGGTTCTACCCGCTGCCCGGAACGCTACGCAGGGCAAAAGCGGTTCTCGTCCTCCGTGCTTGCTTTTTCTCAGAAAGAGCCGTGGTGTGCGTTTTCGCCGGAAAACGCGTTTTCGGCCGAAAACGTGTACGTTTGCACTTCCCCGCCACAGGGAAGCTGCTAGCCGGGAATTCTCTGCCTGGTTCTACCCGCTGCCCGGAACGCTACGCAGGGCAAAAGCGGTTCTCGTCCTCCGTGCTTGCTTTTTCTCAGAAAGAGCCGTGGTGTGCGTTTTCGCCGGAAAACGCGTTTTCGGCCGAAAACGTGTACGTTTGCACTTCCCCGCCACAGGGAAGCTGCTAGCCGGGAATTCTCTGCCTGGTTCTACCCGCTGCCCGGAACGCTACGCAGGGCAAAAGCGGTTCTCGTCCTCCGTGCTTGCTTTTTCTCAGAAAGAGCCGTGGTGTGCGTTTTCGCCGGAAAACGCGTTTTCGGCCGAAAACGTGTACGTTTGCACTTCCCCGCCACAGGGAAGCTGCTAGCCGGGAATTCTCTGCCTGGTTCTACCCGCTGCCCGGAACGCTACGCAGGGCAAAAGCGGTTCTCGTCCTCCGTGCTTGCTTTTTCTCAGAAAGAGCCGTGGTGTGCGTTTTCGCCGGAAAACGCGTTTTCGGCCGAAAACGTGTACGTTTGCACTTCCCCGCCACAGGGAAGCTGCTAGCCGGGAATTCTCTGCCTGGTTCTACCCGCTGCCCGGAACGCTACGCAGGGCAAAAGCGGTTCTCGTCCTCCGTGCTTGCTTTTTCTCAGAAAGAGCCGTGGTGTGCGTTTTCGCCGGAAAACGCGTTTTCGGCCGAAAACGTGTACGTTTGCACTTCCCCGCCACAGGGAAGCTGCTAGCCGGGAATTCTCTGCCTGGTTCTACCCGCTGCCCGGAACGCTACGCAGGGCAAAAGCGGTTCTCGTCCTCCGTGCTTGCTTTTTCTCAGAAAGAGCCGTGGTGTGCGTTTTCGCCGGAAAACGCGTTTTCGGCCGAAAACGTGTACGTTTGCACTTCCCCGCCACAGGGAAGCTGCTAGCCGGGAATTCTCTGCCTGGTTCTACCCGCTGCCCGGAACGCTACGCAGGGCAAAAGCGGTTCTCGTCCTCCGTGCTTGCTTTTTCTCAGAAAGAGCCGTGGTGTGCGTTTTCGCCGGAAAACGCGTTTTCGGCCGAAAACGTGTACGTTTGCACTTCCCCGCCACAGGGAAGCTGCTAGCCGGGAATTCTCTGCCTGGTTCTACCCGCTGCCCGGAACGCTACGCAGGGCAAAAGCGGTTCTCGTCCTCCGTGCTTGCTTTTTCTCAGAAAGAGCCGTGGTGTGCGTTTTCGCCGGAAAACGCGTTTTCGGCCGAAAACGTGTACGTTTGCACTTCCCCGCCACAGGGAAGCTGCTAGCCGGGAATTCTCTGCCTGGTTCTACCCGCTGCCCGGAACGCTACGCAGGGCAAAAGCGGTTCTCGTCCTCCGTGCTTGCTTTTTCTCAGAAAGAGCCGTGGTGTGCGTTTTCGCCGGAAAACGCGTTTTCGGCCGAAAACGTGTACGTTTGCACTTCCCCGCCACAGGGAAGCTGCTAGCCGGGAATTCTCTGCCTGGTTCTACCCGCTGCCCGGAACGCTACGCAGGGCAAAAGCGGTTCTCGTCCTCCGTGCTTGCTTTTTCTCAGAAAGAGCCGTGGTGTGCGTTTTCGCCGGAAAACGCGTTTTCGGCCGAAAACGTGTACGTTTGCACTTCCCCGCCACAGGGAAGCTGCTAGCCGGGAATTCTCTGCCTGGTTCTACCCGCTGCCCGGAACGCTACGCAGGGCAAAAGCGGTTCTCGTCCTCCGTGCTTGCTTTTTCTCAGAAAGAGCCGTGGTGTGCGTTTTCGCCGGAAAACGCGTTTTCGGCCGAAAACGTGTACGTTTGCACTTCCCCGCCACAGGGAAGCTGCTAGCCGGGAATTCTCTGCCTGGTTCTACCCGCTGCCCGGAACGCTACGCAGGGCAAAAGCGGTTCTCGTCCTCCGTGCTTGCTTTTTCTCAGAAAGAGCCGTGGTGTGCGTTTTCGCCGGAAAACGCGTTTTCGGCCGAAAACGTGTACGTTTGCACTTCCCCGCCACAGGGAAGCTGCTAGCCGGGAATTCTCTGCCTGGTTCTACCCGCTGCCCGGAACGCTACGCAGGGCAAAAGCGGTTCTCGTCCTCCGTGCTTGCTTTTTCTCAGAAAGAGCCGTGGTGTGCGTTTTCGCCGGAAAACGCGTTTTCGGCCGAAAACGTGTACGTTTGCACTTCCCCGCCACAGGGAAGCTGCTAGCCGGGAATTCTCTGCCTGGTTCTACCCGCTGCCCGGAACGCTACGCAGGGCAAAAGCGGTTCTCGTCCTCCGTGCTTGCTTTTTCTCAGAAAGAGCCGTGGTGTGCGTTTTCGCCGGAAAACGCGTTTTCGGCCGAAAACGTGTACGTTTGCACTTCCCCGCCACAGGGAAGCTGCTAGCCGGGAATTCTCTGCCTGGTTCTACCCGCTGCCCGGAACGCTACGCAGGGCAAAAGCGGTTCTCGTCCTCCGTGCTTGCTTTTTCTCAGAAAGAGCCGTGGTGTGCGTTTTCGCCGGAAAACGCGTTTTCGGCCGAAAACGTGTACGTTTGCACTTCCCCGCCACAGGGAAGCTGCTAGCCGGGAATTCTCTGCCTGGTTCTACCCGCTGCCCGGAACGCTACGCAGGGCAAAAGCGGTTCTCGTCCTCCGTGCTTGCTTTTTCTCAGAAAGAGCCGTGGTGTGCGTTTTCGCCGGAAAACGCGTTTTCGGCCGAAAACGTGTACGTTTGCACTTCCCCGCCACAGGGAAGCTGCTAGCCGGGAATTCTCTGCCTGGTTCTACCCGCTGCCCGGAACGCTACGCAGGGCAAAAGCGGTTCTCGTCCTCCGTGCTTGCTTTTTCTCAGAAAGAGCCGTGGTGTGCGTTTTCGCCGGAAAACGCGTTTTCGGCCGAAAACGTGTACGTTTGCACTTCCCCGCCACAGGGAAGCTGCTAGCCGGGAATTCTCTGCCTGGTTCTACCCGCTGCCCGGAACGCTACGCAGGGCAAAAGCGGTTCTCGTCCTCCGTGCTTGCTTTTTCTCAGAAAGAGCCGTGGTGTGCGTTTTCGCCGGAAAACGCGTTTTCGGCCGAAAACGTGTACGTTTGCACTTCCCCGCCACAGGGAAGCTGCTAGCCGGGAATTCTCTGCCTGGTTCTACCCGCTGCCCGGAACGCTACGCAGGGCAAAAGCGGTTCTCGTCCTCCGTGCTTGCTTTTTCTCAGAAAGAGCCGTGGTGTGCGTTTTCGCCGGAAAACGCGTTTTCGGCCGAAAACGTGTACGTTTGCACTTCCCCGCCACAGGGAAGCTGCTAGCCGGGAATTCTCTGCCTGGTTCTACCCGCTGCCCGGAACGCTACGCAGGGCAAAAGCGGTTCTCGTCCTCCGTGCTTGCTTTTTCTCAGAAAGAGCCGTGGTGTGCGTTTTCGCCGGAAAACGCGTTTTCGGCCGAAAACGTGTACGTTTGCACTTCCCCGCCACAGGGAAGCTGCTAGCCGGGAATTCTCTGCCTGGTTCTACCCGCTGCCCGGAACGCTACGCAGGGCAAAAGCGGTTCTCGTCCTCCGTGCTTGCTTTTTCTCAGAAAGAGCCGTGGTGTGCGTTTTCGCCGGAAAACGCGTTTTCGGCCGAAAACGTGTACGTTTGCACTTCCCCGCCACAGGGAAGCTGCTAGCCGGGAATTCTCTGCCTGGTTCTACCCGCTGCCCGGAACGCTACGCAGGGCAAAAGCGGTTCTCGTCCTCCGTGCTTGCTTTTTCTCAGAAAGAGCCGTGGTGTGCGTTTTCGCCGGAAAACGCGTTTTCGGCCGAAAACGTGTACGTTTGCACTTCCCCGCCACAGGGAAGCTGCTAGCCGGGAATTCTCTGCCTGGTTCTACCCGCTGCCCGGAACGCTACGCAGGGCAAAAGCGGTTCTCGTCCTCCGTGCTTGCTTTTTCTCAGAAAGAGCCGTGGTGTGCGTTTTCGCCGGAAAACGCGTTTTCGGCCGAAAACGTGTACGTTTGCACTTCCCCGCCACAGGGAAGCTGCTAGCCGGGAATTCTCTGCCTGGTTCTACCCGCTGCCCGGAACGCTACGCAGGGCAAAAGCGGTTCTCGTCCTCCGTGCTTGCTTTTTCTCAGAAAGAGCCGTGGTGTGCGTTTTCGCCGGAAAACGCGTTTTCGGCCGAAAACGTGTACGTTTGCACTTCCCCGCCACAGGGAAGCTGCTAGCCGGGAATTCTCTGCCTGGTTCTACCCGCTGCCCGGAACGCTACGCAGGGCAAAAGCGGTTCTCGTCCTCCGTGCTTGCTTTTTCTCAGAAAGAGCCGTGGTGTGCGTTTTCGCCGGAAAACGCGTTTTCGGCCGAAAACGTGTACGTTTGCACTTCCCCGCCACAGGGAAGCTGCTAGCCGGGAATTCTCTGCCTGGTTCTACCCGCTGCCCGGAACGCTACGCAGGGCAAAAGCGGTTCTCGTCCTCCGTGCTTGCTTTTTCTCAGAAAGAGCCGTGGTGTGCGTTTTCGCCGGAAAACGCGTTTTCGGCCGAAAACGTGTACGTTTGCACTTCCCCGCCACAGGGAAGCTGCTAGCCGGGAATTCTCTGCCTGGTTCTACCCGCTGCCCGGAACGCTACGCAGGGCAAAAGCGGTTCTCGTCCTCCGTGCTTGCTTTTTCTCAGAAAGAGCCGTGGTGTGCGTTTTCGCCGGAAAACGCGTTTTCGGCCGAAAACGTGTACGTTTGCACTTCCCCGCCACAGGGAAGCTGCTAGCCGGGAATTCTCTGCCTGGTTCTACCCGCTGCCCGGAACGCTACGCAGGGCAAAAGCGGTTCTCGTCCTCCGTGCTTGCTTTTTCTCAGAAAGAGCCGTGGTGTGCGTTTTCGCCGGAAAACGCGTTTTCGGCCGAAAACGTGTACGTTTGCACTTCCCCGCCACAGGGAAGCTGCTAGCCGGGAATTCTCTGCCTGGTTCTACCCGCTGCCCGGAACGCTACGCAGGGCAAAAGCGGTTCTCGTCCTCCGTGCTTGCTTTTTCTCAGAAAGAGCCGTGGTGTGCGTTTTCGCCGGAAAACGCGTTTTCGGCCGAAAACGTGTACGTTTGCACTTCCCCGCCACAGGGAAGCTGCTAGCCGGGAATTCTCTGCCTGGTTCTACCCGCTGCCCGGAACGCTACGCAGGGCAAAAGCGGTTCTCGTCCTCCGTGCTTGCTTTTTCTCAGAAAGAGCCGTGGTGTGCGTTTTCGCCGGAAAACGCGTTTTCGGCCGAAAACGTGTACGTTTGCACTTCCCCGCCACAGGGAAGCTGCTAGCCGGGAATTCTCTGCCTGGTTCTACCCGCTGCCCGGAACGCTACGCAGGGCAAAAGCGGTTCTCGTCCTCCGTGCTTGCTTTTTCTCAGAAAGAGCCGTGGTGTGCGTTTTCGCCGGAAAACGCGTTTTCGGCCGAAAACGTGTACGTTTGCACTTCCCCGCCACAGGGAAGCTGCTAGCCGGGAATTCTCTGCCTGGTTCTACCCGCTGCCCGGAACGCTACGCAGGGCAAAAGCGGTTCTCGTCCTCCGTGCTTGCTTTTTCTCAGAAAGAGCCGTGGTGTGCGTTTTCGCCGGAAAACGCGTTTTCGGCCGAAAACGTGTACGTTTGCACTTCCCCGCCACAGGGAAGCTGCTAGCCGGGAATTCTCTGCCTGGTTCTACCCGCTGCCCGGAACGCTACGCAGGGCAAAAGCGGTTCTCGTCCTCCGTGCTTGCTTTTTCTCAGAAAGAGCCGTGGTGTGCGTTTTCGCCGGAAAACGCGTTTTCGGCCGAAAACGTGTACGTTTGCACTTCCCCGCCACAGGGAAGCTGCTAGCCGGGAATTCTCTGCCTGGTTCTACCCGCTGCCCGGAACGCTACGCAGGGCAAAAGCGGTTCTCGTCCTCCGTGCTTGCTTTTTCTCAGAAAGAGCCGTGGTGTGCGTTTTCGCCGGAAAACGCGTTTTCGGCCGAAAACGTGTACGTTTGCACTTCCCCGCCACAGGGAAGCTGCTAGCCGGGAATTCTCTGCCTGGTTCTACCCGCTGCCCGGAACGCTACGCAGGGCAAAAGCGGTTCTCGTCCTCCGTGCTTGCTTTTTCTCAGAAAGAGCCGTGGTGTGCGTTTTCGCCGGAAAACGCGTTTTCGGCCGAAAACGTGTACGTTTGCACTTCCCCGCCACAGGGAAGCTGCTAGCCGGGAATTCTCTGCCTGGTTCTACCCGCTGCCCGGAACGCTACGCAGGGCAAAAGCGGTTCTCGTCCTCCGTGCTTGCTTTTTCTCAGAAAGAGCCGTGGTGTGCGTTTTCGCCGGAAAACGCGTTTTCGGCCGAAAACGTGTACGTTTGCACTTCCCCGCCACAGGGAAGCTGCTAGCCGGGAATTCTCTGCCTGGTTCTACCCGCTGCCCGGAACGCTACGCAGGGCAAAAGCGGTTCTCGTCCTCCGTGCTTGCTTTTTCTCAGAAAGAGCCGTGGTGTGCGTTTTCGCCGGAAAACGCGTTTTCGGCCGAAAACGTGTACGTTTGCACTTCCCCGCCACAGGGAAGCTGCTAGCCGGGAATTCTCTGCCTGGTTCTACCCGCTGCCCGGAACGCTACGCAGGGCAAAAGCGGTTCTCGTCCTCCGTGCTTGCTTTTTCTCAGAAAGAGCCGTGGTGTGCGTTTTCGCCGGAAAACGCGTTTTCGGCCGAAAACGTGTACGTTTGCACTTCCCCGCCACAGGGAAGCTGCTAGCCGGGAATTCTCTGCCTGGTTCTACCCGCTGCCCGGAACGCTACGCAGGGCAAAAGCGGTTCTCGTCCTCCGTGCTTGCTTTTTCTCAGAAAGAGCCGTGGTGTGCGTTTTCGCCGGAAAACGCGTTTTCGGCCGAAAACGTGTACGTTTGCACTTCCCCGCCACAGGGAAGCTGCTAGCCGGGAATTCTCTGCCTGGTTCTACCCGCTGCCCGGAACGCTACGCAGGGCAAAAGCGGTTCTCGTCCTCCGTGCTTGCTTTTTCTCAGAAAGAGCCGTGGTGTGCGTTTTCGCCGGAAAACGCGTTTTCGGCCGAAAACGTGTACGTTTGCACTTCCCCGCCACAGGGAAGCTGCTAGCCGGGAATTCTCTGCCTGGTTCTACCCGCTGCCCGGAACGCTACGCAGGGCAAAAGCGGTTCTCGTCCTCCGTGCTTGCTTTTTCTCAGAAAGAGCCGTGGTGTGCGTTTTCGCCGGAAAACGCGTTTTCGGCCGAAAACGTGTACGTTTGCACTTCCCCGCCACAGGGAAGCTGCTAGCCGGGAATTCTCTGCCTGGTTCTACCCGCTGCCCGGAACGCTACGCAGGGCAAAAGCGGTTCTCGTCCTCCGTGCTTGCTTTTTCTCAGAAAGAGCCGTGGTGTGCGTTTTCGCCGGAAAACGCGTTTTCGGCCGAAAACGTGTACGTTTGCACTTCCCCGCCACAGGGAAGCTGCTAGCCGGGAATTCTCTGCCTGGTTCTACCCGCTGCCCGGAACGCTACGCAGGGCAAAAGCGGTTCTCGTCCTCCGTGCTTGCTTTTTCTCAGAAAGAGCCGTGGTGTGCGTTTTCGCCGGAAAACGCGTTTTCGGCCGAAAACGTGTACGTTTGCACTTCCCCGCCACAGGGAAGCTGCTAGCCGGGAATTCTCTGCCTGGTTCTACCCGCTGCCCGGAACGCTACGCAGGGCAAAAGCGGTTCTCGTCCTCCGTGCTTGCTTTTTCTCAGAAAGAGCCGTGGTGTGCGTTTTCGCCGGAAAACGCGTTTTCGGCCGAAAACGTGTACGTTTGCACTTCCCCGCCACAGGGAAGCTGCTAGCCGGGAATTCTCTGCCTGGTTCTACCCGCTGCCCGGAACGCTACGCAGGGCAAAAGCGGTTCTCGTCCTCCGTGCTTGCTTTTTCTCAGAAAGAGCCGTGGTGTGCGTTTTCGCCGGAAAACGCGTTTTCGGCCGAAAACGTGTACGTTTGCACTTCCCCGCCACAGGGAAGCTGCTAGCCGGGAATTCTCTGCCTGGTTCTACCCGCTGCCCGGAACGCTACGCAGGGCAAAAGCGGTTCTCGTCCTCCGTGCTTGCTTTTTCTCAGAAAGAGCCGTGGTGTGCGTTTTCGCCGGAAAACGCGTTTTCGGCCGAAAACGTGTACGTTTGCACTTCCCCGCCACAGGGAAGCTGCTAGCCGGGAATTCTCTGCCTGGTTCTACCCGCTGCCCGGAACGCTACGCAGGGCAAAAGCGGTTCTCGTCCTCCGTGCTTGCTTTTTCTCAGAAAGAGCCGTGGTGTGCGTTTTCGCCGGAAAACGCGTTTTCGGCCGAAAACGTGTACGTTTGCACTTCCCCGCCACAGGGAAGCTGCTAGCCGGGAATTCTCTGCCTGGTTCTACCCGCTGCCCGGAACGCTACGCAGGGCAAAAGCGGTTCTCGTCCTCCGTGCTTGCTTTTTCTCAGAAAGAGCCGTGGTGTGCGTTTTCGCCGGAAAACGCGTTTTCGGCCGAAAACGTGTACGTTTGCACTTCCCCGCCACAGGGAAGCTGCTAGCCGGGAATTCTCTGCCTGGTTCTACCCGCTGCCCGGAACGCTACGCAGGGCAAAAGCGGTTCTCGTCCTCCGTGCTTGCTTTTTCTCAGAAAGAGCCGTGGTGTGCGTTTTCGCCGGAAAACGCGTTTTCGGCCGAAAACGTGTACGTTTGCACTTCCCCGCCACAGGGAAGCTGCTAGCCGGGAATTCTCTGCCTGGTTCTACCCGCTGCCCGGAACGCTACGCAGGGCAAAAGCGGTTCTCGTCCTCCGTGCTTGCTTTTTCTCAGAAAGAGCCGTGGTGTGCGTTTTCGCCGGAAAACGCGTTTTCGGCCGAAAACGTGTACGTTTGCACTTCCCCGCCACAGGGAAGCTGCTAGCCGGGAATTCTCTGCCTGGTTCTACCCGCTGCCCGGAACGCTACGCAGGGCAAAAGCGGTTCTCGTCCTCCGTGCTTGCTTTTTCTCAGAAAGAGCCGTGGTGTGCGTTTTCGCCGGAAAACGCGTTTTCGGCCGAAAACGTGTACGTTTGCACTTCCCCGCCACAGGGAAGCTGCTAGCCGGGAATTCTCTGCCTGGTTCTACCCGCTGCCCGGAACGCTACGCAGGGCAAAAGCGGTTCTCGTCCTCCGTGCTTGCTTTTTCTCAGAAAGAGCCGTGGTGTGCGTTTTCGCCGGAAAACGCGTTTTCGGCCGAAAACGTGTACGTTTGCACTTCCCCGCCACAGGGAAGCTGCTAGCCGGGAATTCTCTGCCTGGTTCTACCCGCTGCCCGGAACGCTACGCAGGGCAAAAGCGGTTCTCGTCCTCCGTGCTTGCTTTTTCTCAGAAAGAGCCGTGGTGTGCGTTTTCGCCGGAAAACGCGTTTTCGGCCGAAAACGTGTACGTTTGCACTTCCCCGCCACAGGGAAGCTGCTAGCCGGGAATTCTCTGCCTGGTTCTACCCGCTGCCCGGAACGCTACGCAGGGCAAAAGCGGTTCTCGTCCTCCGTGCTTGCTTTTTCTCAGAAAGAGCCGTGGTGTGCGTTTTCGCCGGAAAACGCGTTTTCGGCCGAAAACGTGTACGTTTGCACTTCCCCGCCACAGGGAAGCTGCTAGCCGGGAATTCTCTGCCTGGTTCTACCCGCTGCCCGGAACGCTACGCAGGGCAAAAGCGGTTCTCGTCCTCCGTGCTTGCTTTTTCTCAGAAAGAGCCGTGGTGTGCGTTTTCGCCGGAAAACGCGTTTTCGGCCGAAAACGTGTACGTTTGCACTTCCCCGCCACAGGGAAGCTGCTAGCCGGGAATTCTCTGCCTGGTTCTACCCGCTGCCCGGAACGCTACGCAGGGCAAAAGCGGTTCTCGTCCTCCGTGCTTGCTTTTTCTCAGAAAGAGCCGTGGTGTGCGTTTTCGCCGGAAAACGCGTTTTCGGCCGAAAACGTGTACGTTTGCACTTCCCCGCCACAGGGAAGCTGCTAGCCGGGAATTCTCTGCCTGGTTCTACCCGCTGCCCGGAACGCTACGCAGGGCAAAAGCGGTTCTCGTCCTCCGTGCTTGCTTTTTCTCAGAAAGAGCCGTGGTGTGCGTTTTCGCCGGAAAACGCGTTTTCGGCCGAAAACGTGTACGTTTGCACTTCCCCGCCACAGGGAAGCTGCTAGCCGGGAATTCTCTGCCTGGTTCTACCCGCTGCCCGGAACGCTACGCAGGGCAAAAGCGGTTCTCGTCCTCCGTGCTTGCTTTTTCTCAGAAAGAGCCGTGGTGTGCGTTTTCGCCGGAAAACGCGTTTTCGGCCGAAAACGTGTACGTTTGCACTTCCCCGCCACAGGGAAGCTGCTAGCCGGGAATTCTCTGCCTGGTTCTACCCGCTGCCCGGAACGCTACGCAGGGCAAAAGCGGTTCTCGTCCTCCGTGCTTGCTTTTTCTCAGAAAGAGCCGTGGTGTGCGTTTTCGCCGGAAAACGCGTTTTCGGCCGAAAACGTGTACGTTTGCACTTCCCCGCCACAGGGAAGCTGCTAGCCGGGAATTCTCTGCCTGGTTCTACCCGCTGCCCGGAACGCTACGCAGGGCAAAAGCGGTTCTCGTCCTCCGTGCTTGCTTTTTCTCAGAAAGAGCCGTGGTGTGCGTTTTCGCCGGAAAACGCGTTTTCGGCCGAAAACGTGTACGTTTGCACTTCCCCGCCACAGGGAAGCTGCTAGCCGGGAATTCTCTGCCTGGTTCTACCCGCTGCCCGGAACGCTACGCAGGGCAAAAGCGGTTCTCGTCCTCCGTGCTTGCTTTTTCTCAGAAAGAGCCGTGGTGTGCGTTTTCGCCGGAAAACGCGTTTTCGGCCGAAAACGTGTACGTTTGCACTTCCCCGCCACAGGGAAGCTGCTAGCCGGGAATTCTCTGCCTGGTTCTACCCGCTGCCCGGAACGCTACGCAGGGCAAAAGCGGTTCTCGTCCTCCGTGCTTGCTTTTTCTCAGAAAGAGCCGTGGTGTGCGTTTTCGCCGGAAAACGCGTTTTCGGCCGAAAACGTGTACGTTTGCACTTCCCCGCCACAGGGAAGCTGCTAGCCGGGAATTCTCTGCCTGGTTCTACCCGCTGCCCGGAACGCTACGCAGGGCAAAAGCGGTTCTCGTCCTCCGTGCTTGCTTTTTCTCAGAAAGAGCCGTGGTGTGCGTTTTCGCCGGAAAACGCGTTTTCGGCCGAAAACGTGTACGTTTGCACTTCCCCGCCACAGGGAAGCTGCTAGCCGGGAATTCTCTGCCTGGTTCTACCCGCTGCCCGGAACGCTACGCAGGGCAAAAGCGGTTCTCGTCCTCCGTGCTTGCTTTTTCTCAGAAAGAGCCGTGGTGTGCGTTTTCGCCGGAAAACGCGTTTTCGGCCGAAAACGTGTACGTTTGCACTTCCCCGCCACAGGGAAGCTGCTAGCCGGGAATTCTCTGCCTGGTTCTACCCGCTGCCCGGAACGCTACGCAGGGCAAAAGCGGTTCTCGTCCTCCGTGCTTGCTTTTTCTCAGAAAGAGCCGTGGTGTGCGTTTTCGCCGGAAAACGCGTTTTCGGCCGAAAACGTGTACGTTTGCACTTCCCCGCCACAGGGAAGCTGCTAGCCGGGAATTCTCTGCCTGGTTCTACCCGCTGCCCGGAACGCTACGCAGGGCAAAAGCGGTTCTCGTCCTCCGTGCTTGCTTTTTCTCAGAAAGAGCCGTGGTGTGCGTTTTCGCCGGAAAACGCGTTTTCGGCCGAAAACGTGTACGTTTGCACTTCCCCGCCACAGGGAAGCTGCTAGCCGGGAATTCTCTGCCTGGTTCTACCCGCTGCCCGGAACGCTACGCAGGGCAAAAGCGGTTCTCGTCCTCCGTGCTTGCTTTTTCTCAGAAAGAGCCGTGGTGTGCGTTTTCGCCGGAAAACGCGTTTTCGGCCGAAAACGTGTACGTTTGCACTTCCCCGCCACAGGGAAGCTGCTAGCCGGGAATTCTCTGCCTGGTTCTACCCGCTGCCCGGAACGCTACGCAGGGCAAAAGCGGTTCTCGTCCTCCGTGCTTGCTTTTTCTCAGAAAGAGCCGTGGTGTGCGTTTTCGCCGGAAAACGCGTTTTCGGCCGAAAACGTGTACGTTTGCACTTCCCCGCCACAGGGAAGCTGCTAGCCGGGAATTCTCTGCCTGGTTCTACCCGCTGCCCGGAACGCTACGCAGGGCAAAAGCGGTTCTCGTCCTCCGTGCTTGCTTTTTCTCAGAAAGAGCCGTGGTGTGCGTTTTCGCCGGAAAACGCGTTTTCGGCCGAAAACGTGTACGTTTGCACTTCCCCGCCACAGGGAAGCTGCTAGCCGGGAATTCTCTGCCTGGTTCTACCCGCTGCCCGGAACGCTACGCAGGGCAAAAGCGGTTCTCGTCCTCCGTGCTTGCTTTTTCTCAGAAAGAGCCGTGGTGTGCGTTTTCGCCGGAAAACGCGTTTTCGGCCGAAAACGTGTACGTTTGCACTTCCCCGCCACAGGGAAGCTGCTAGCCGGGAATTCTCTGCCTGGTTCTACCCGCTGCCCGGAACGCTACGCAGGGCAAAAGCGGTTCTCGTCCTCCGTGCTTGCTTTTTCTCAGAAAGAGCCGTGGTGTGCGTTTTCGCCGGAAAACGCGTTTTCGGCCGAAAACGTGTACGTTTGCACTTCCCCGCCACAGGGAAGCTGCTAGCCGGGAATTCTCTGCCTGGTTCTACCCGCTGCCCGGAACGCTACGCAGGGCAAAAGCGGTTCTCGTCCTCCGTGCTTGCTTTTTCTCAGAAAGAGCCGTGGTGTGCGTTTTCGCCGGAAAACGCGTTTTCGGCCGAAAACGTGTACGTTTGCACTTCCCCGCCACAGGGAAGCTGCTAGCCGGGAATTCTCTGCCTGGTTCTACCCGCTGCCCGGAACGCTACGCAGGGCAAAAGCGGTTCTCGTCCTCCGTGCTTGCTTTTTCTCAGAAAGAGCCGTGGTGTGCGTTTTCGCCGGAAAACGCGTTTTCGGCCGAAAACGTGTACGTTTGCACTTCCCCGCCACAGGGAAGCTGCTAGCCGGGAATTCTCTGCCTGGTTCTACCCGCTGCCCGGAACGCTACGCAGGGCAAAAGCGGTTCTCGTCCTCCGTGCTTGCTTTTTCTCAGAAAGAGCCGTGGTGTGCGTTTTCGCCGGAAAACGCGTTTTCGGCCGAAAACGTGTACGTTTGCACTTCCCCGCCACAGGGAAGCTGCTAGCCGGGAATTCTCTGCCTGGTTCTACCCGCTGCCCGGAACGCTACGCAGGGCAAAAGCGGTTCTCGTCCTCCGTGCTTGCTTTTTCTCAGAAAGAGCCGTGGTGTGCGTTTTCGCCGGAAAACGCGTTTTCGGCCGAAAACGTGTACGTTTGCACTTCCCCGCCACAGGGAAGCTGCTAGCCGGGAATTCTCTGCCTGGTTCTACCCGCTGCCCGGAACGCTACGCAGGGCAAAAGCGGTTCTCGTCCTCCGTGCTTGCTTTTTCTCAGAAAGAGCCGTGGTGTGCGTTTTCGCCGGAAAACGCGTTTTCGGCCGAAAACGTGTACGTTTGCACTTCCCCGCCACAGGGAAGCTGCTAGCCGGGAATTCTCTGCCTGGTTCTACCCGCTGCCCGGAACGCTACGCAGGGCAAAAGCGGTTCTCGTCCTCCGTGCTTGCTTTTTCTCAGAAAGAGCCGTGGTGTGCGTTTTCGCCGGAAAACGCGTTTTCGGCCGAAAACGTGTACGTTTGCACTTCCCCGCCACAGGGAAGCTGCTAGCCGGGAATTCTCTGCCTGGTTCTACCCGCTGCCCGGAACGCTACGCAGGGCAAAAGCGGTTCTCGTCCTCCGTGCTTGCTTTTTCTCAGAAAGAGCCGTGGTGTGCGTTTTCGCCGGAAAACGCGTTTTCGGCCGAAAACGTGTACGTTTGCACTTCCCCGCCACAGGGAAGCTGCTAGCCGGGAATTCTCTGCCTGGTTCTACCCGCTGCCCGGAACGCTACGCAGGGCAAAAGCGGTTCTCGTCCTCCGTGCTTGCTTTTTCTCAGAAAGAGCCGTGGTGTGCGTTTTCGCCGGAAAACGCGTTTTCGGCCGAAAACGTGTACGTTTGCACTTCCCCGCCACAGGGAAGCTGCTAGCCGGGAATTCTCTGCCTGGTTCTACCCGCTGCCCGGAACGCTACGCAGGGCAAAAGCGGTTCTCGTCCTCCGTGCTTGCTTTTTCTCAGAAAGAGCCGTGGTGTGCGTTTTCGCCGGAAAACGCGTTTTCGGCCGAAAACGTGTACGTTTGCACTTCCCCGCCACAGGGAAGCTGCTAGCCGGGAATTCTCTGCCTGGTTCTACCCGCTGCCCGGAACGCTACGCAGGGCAAAAGCGGTTCTCGTCCTCCGTGCTTGCTTTTTCTCAGAAAGAGCCGTGGTGTGCGTTTTCGCCGGAAAACGCGTTTTCGGCCGAAAACGTGTACGTTTGCACTTCCCCGCCACAGGGAAGCTGCTAGCCGGGAATTCTCTGCCTGGTTCTACCCGCTGCCCGGAACGCTACGCAGGGCAAAAGCGGTTCTCGTCCTCCGTGCTTGCTTTTTCTCAGAAAGAGCCGTGGTGTGCGTTTTCGCCGGAAAACGCGTTTTCGGCCGAAAACGTGTACGTTTGCACTTCCCCGCCACAGGGAAGCTGCTAGCCGGGAATTCTCTGCCTGGTTCTACCCGCTGCCCGGAACGCTACGCAGGGCAAAAGCGGTTCTCGTCCTCCGTGCTTGCTTTTTCTCAGAAAGAGCCGTGGTGTGCGTTTTCGCCGGAAAACGCGTTTTCGGCCGAAAACGTGTACGTTTGCACTTCCCCGCCACAGGGAAGCTGCTAGCCGGGAATTCTCTGCCTGGTTCTACCCGCTGCCCGGAACGCTACGCAGGGCAAAAGCGGTTCTCGTCCTCCGTGCTTGCTTTTTCTCAGAAAGAGCCGTGGTGTGCGTTTTCGCCGGAAAACGCGTTTTCGGCCGAAAACGTGTACGTTTGCACTTCCCCGCCACAGGGAAGCTGCTAGCCGGGAATTCTCTGCCTGGTTCTACCCGCTGCCCGGAACGCTACGCAGGGCAAAAGCGGTTCTCGTCCTCCGTGCTTGCTTTTTCTCAGAAAGAGCCGTGGTGTGCGTTTTCGCCGGAAAACGCGTTTTCGGCCGAAAACGTGTACGTTTGCACTTCCCCGCCACAGGGAAGCTGCTAGCCGGGAATTCTCTGCCTGGTTCTACCCGCTGCCCGGAACGCTACGCAGGGCAAAAGCGGTTCTCGTCCTCCGTGCTTGCTTTTTCTCAGAAAGAGCCGTGGTGTGCGTTTTCGCCGGAAAACGCGTTTTCGGCCGAAAACGTGTACGTTTGCACTTCCCCGCCACAGGGAAGCTGCTAGCCGGGAATTCTCTGCCTGGTTCTACCCGCTGCCCGGAACGCTACGCAGGGCAAAAGCGGTTCTCGTCCTCCGTGCTTGCTTTTTCTCAGAAAGAGCCGTGGTGTGCGTTTTCGCCGGAAAACGCGTTTTCGGCCGAAAACGTGTACGTTTGCACTTCCCCGCCACAGGGAAGCTGCTAGCCGGGAATTCTCTGCCTGGTTCTACCCGCTGCCCGGAACGCTACGCAGGGCAAAAGCGGTTCTCGTCCTCCGTGCTTGCTTTTTCTCAGAAAGAGCCGTGGTGTGCGTTTTCGCCGGAAAACGCGTTTTCGGCCGAAAACGTGTACGTTTGCACTTCCCCGCCACAGGGAAGCTGCTAGCCGGGAATTCTCTGCCTGGTTCTACCCGCTGCCCGGAACGCTACGCAGGGCAAAAGCGGTTCTCGTCCTCCGTGCTTGCTTTTTCTCAGAAAGAGCCGTGGTGTGCGTTTTCGCCGGAAAACGCGTTTTCGGCCGAAAACGTGTACGTTTGCACTTCCCCGCCACAGGGAAGCTGCTAGCCGGGAATTCTCTGCCTGGTTCTACCCGCTGCCCGGAACGCTACGCAGGGCAAAAGCGGTTCTCGTCCTCCGTGCTTGCTTTTTCTCAGAAAGAGCCGTGGTGTGCGTTTTCGCCGGAAAACGCGTTTTCGGCCGAAAACGTGTACGTTTGCACTTCCCCGCCACAGGGAAGCTGCTAGCCGGGAATTCTCTGCCTGGTTCTACCCGCTGCCCGGAACGCTACGCAGGGCAAAAGCGGTTCTCGTCCTCCGTGCTTGCTTTTTCTCAGAAAGAGCCGTGGTGTGCGTTTTCGCCGGAAAACGCGTTTTCGGCCGAAAACGTGTACGTTTGCACTTCCCCGCCACAGGGAAGCTGCTAGCCGGGAATTCTCTGCCTGGTTCTACCCGCTGCCCGGAACGCTACGCAGGGCAAAAGCGGTTCTCGTCCTCCGTGCTTGCTTTTTCTCAGAAAGAGCCGTGGTGTGCGTTTTCGCCGGAAAACGCGTTTTCGGCCGAAAACGTGTACGTTTGCACTTCCCCGCCACAGGGAAGCTGCTAGCCGGGAATTCTCTGCCTGGTTCTACCCGCTGCCCGGAACGCTACGCAGGGCAAAAGCGGTTCTCGTCCTCCGTGCTTGCTTTTTCTCAGAAAGAGCCGTGGTGTGCGTTTTCGCCGGAAAACGCGTTTTCGGCCGAAAACGTGTACGTTTGCACTTCCCCGCCACAGGGAAGCTGCTAGCCGGGAATTCTCTGCCTGGTTCTACCCGCTGCCCGGAACGCTACGCAGGGCAAAAGCGGTTCTCGTCCTCCGTGCTTGCTTTTTCTCAGAAAGAGCCGTGGTGTGCGTTTTCGCCGGAAAACGCGTTTTCGGCCGAAAACGTGTACGTTTGCACTTCCCCGCCACAGGGAAGCTGCTAGCCGGGAATTCTCTGCCTGGTTCTACCCGCTGCCCGGAACGCTACGCAGGGCAAAAGCGGTTCTCGTCCTCCGTGCTTGCTTTTTCTCAGAAAGAGCCGTGGTGTGCGTTTTCGCCGGAAAACGCGTTTTCGGCCGAAAACGTGTACGTTTGCACTTCCCCGCCACAGGGAAGCTGCTAGCCGGGAATTCTCTGCCTGGTTCTACCCGCTGCCCGGAACGCTACGCAGGGCAAAAGCGGTTCTCGTCCTCCGTGCTTGCTTTTTCTCAGAAAGAGCCGTGGTGTGCGTTTTCGCCGGAAAACGCGTTTTCGGCCGAAAACGTGTACGTTTGCACTTCCCCGCCACAGGGAAGCTGCTAGCCGGGAATTCTCTGCCTGGTTCTACCCGCTGCCCGGAACGCTACGCAGGGCAAAAGCGGTTCTCGTCCTCCGTGCTTGCTTTTTCTCAGAAAGAGCCGTGGTGTGCGTTTTCGCCGGAAAACGCGTTTTCGGCCGAAAACGTGTACGTTTGCACTTCCCCGCCACAGGGAAGCTGCTAGCCGGGAATTCTCTGCCTGGTTCTACCCGCTGCCCGGAACGCTACGCAGGGCAAAAGCGGTTCTCGTCCTCCGTGCTTGCTTTTTCTCAGAAAGAGCCGTGGTGTGCGTTTTCGCCGGAAAACGCGTTTTCGGCCGAAAACGTGTACGTTTGCACTTCCCCGCCACAGGGAAGCTGCTAGCCGGGAATTCTCTGCCTGGTTCTACCCGCTGCCCGGAACGCTACGCAGGGCAAAAGCGGTTCTCGTCCTCCGTGCTTGCTTTTTCTCAGAAAGAGCCGTGGTGTGCGTTTTCGCCGGAAAACGCGTTTTCGGCCGAAAACGTGTACGTTTGCACTTCCCCGCCACAGGGAAGCTGCTAGCCGGGAATTCTCTGCCTGGTTCTACCCGCTGCCCGGAACGTTCTCAGAAGGCCGTGGTGTGCGTTTTCGCCAAGAGCCGTGGTGTGCGTTTTCGCCGGAAAACGCGTTTTCGGCCGAAAACGTGTACGTTTGCACTTCCCCGCCACAGGGAAGCTGCTAGCCGGGAATTCTCTGCCTGGTTCTACCCGCTGCCCGGAACGCTACGCAGGGCAAAAGCGGTTCTCGTCCTCCGTGCTTGCTTTTTCTCAGAAAGAGCCGTGGTGTGCGTTTTCGCCGGAAAACGCGTTTTCGGCCGAAAACGTGTACGTTTGCACTTCCCCGCCACAGGGAAGCTGCTAGCCGGGAATTCTCTGCCTGGTTCTACCCGCTGCCCGGAACGCTACGCAGGGCAAAAGCGGTTCTCGTCCTCCGTGCTTGCTTTTTCTCAGAAAGAGCCGTGGTGTGCGTTTTCGCCGGAAAACGCGTTTTCGGCCGAAAACGTGTACGTTTGCACTTCCCCGCCACAGGGAAGCTGCTAGCCGGGAATTCTCTGCCTGGTTCTACCCGCTGCCCGGAACGCTACGCAGGGCAAAAGCGGTTCTCGTCCTCCGTGCTTGCTTTTTCTCAGAAAGAGCCGTGGTGTGCGTTTTCGCCGGAAAACGCGTTTTCGGCCGAAAACGTGTACGTTTGCACTTCCCCGCCACAGGGAAGCTGCTAGCCGGGAATTCTCTGCCTGGTTCTACCCGCTGCCCGGAACGCTACGCAGGGCAAAAGCGGTTCTCGTCCTCCGTGCTTGCTTTTTCTCAGAAAGAGCCGTGGTGTGCGTTTTCGCCGGAAAACGCGTTTTCGGCCGAAAACGTGTACGTTTGCACTTCCCCGCCACAGGGAAGCTGCTAGCCGGGAATTCTCTGCCTGGTTCTACCCGCTGCCCGGAACGCTACGCAGGGCAAAAGCGGTTCTCGTCCTCCGTGCTTGCTTTTTCTCAGAAAGAGCCGTGGTGTGCGTTTTCGCCGGAAAACGCGTTTTCGGCCGAAAACGTGTACGTTTGCACTTCCCCGCCACAGGGAAGCTGCTAGCCGGGAATTCTCTGCCTGGTTCTACCCGCTGCCCGGAACGCTACGCAGGGCAAAAGCGGTTCTCGTCCTCCGTGCTTGCTTTTTCTCAGAAAGAGCCGTGGTGTGCGTTTTCGCCGGAAAACGCGTTTTCGGCCGAAAACGTGTACGTTTGCACTTCCCCGCCACAGGGAAGCTGCTAGCCGGGAATTCTCTGCCTGGTTCTACCCGCTGCCCGGAACGCTACGCAGGGCAAAAGCGGTTCTCGTCCTCCGTGCTTGCTTTTTCTCAGAAAGAGCCGTGGTGTGCGTTTTCGCCGGAAAACGCGTTTTCGGCCGAAAACGTGTACGTTTGCACTTCCCCGCCACAGGGAAGCTGCTAGCCGGGAATTCTCTGCCTGGTTCTACCCGCTGCCCGGAACGCTACGCAGGGCAAAAGCGGTTCTCGTCCTCCGTGCTTGCTTTTTCTCAGAAAGAGCCGTGGTGTGCGTTTTCGCCGGAAAACGCGTTTTCGGCCGAAAACGTGTACGTTTGCACTTCCCCGCCACAGGGAAGCTGCTAGCCGGGAATTCTCTGCCTGGTTCTACCCGCTGCCCGGAACGCTACGCAGGGCAAAAGCGGTTCTCGTCCTCCGTGCTTGCTTTTTCTCAGAAAGAGCCGTGGTGTGCGTTTTCGCCGGAAAACGCGTTTTCGGCCGAAAACGTGTACGTTTGCACTTCCCCGCCACAGGGAAGCTGCTAGCCGGGAATTCTCTGCCTGGTTCTACCCGCTGCCCGGAACGCTACGCAGGGCAAAAGCGGTTCTCGTCCTCCGTGCTTGCTTTTTCTCAGAAAGAGCCGTGGTGTGCGTTTTCGCCGGAAAACGCGTTTTCGGCCGAAAACGTGTACGTTTGCACTTCCCCGCCACAGGGAAGCTGCTAGCCGGGAATTCTCTGCCTGGTTCTACCCGCTGCCCGGAACGCTACGCAGGGCAAAAGCGGTTCTCGTCCTCCGTGCTTGCTTTTTCTCAGAAAGAGCCGTGGTGTGCGTTTTCGCCGGAAAACGCGTTTTCGGCCGAAAACGTGTACGTTTGCACTTCCCCGCCACAGGGAAGCTGCTAGCCGGGAATTCTCTGCCTGGTTCTACCCGCTGCCCGGAACGCTACGCAGGGCAAAAGCGGTTCTCGTCCTCCGTGCTTGCTTTTTCTCAGAAAGAGCCGTGGTGTGCGTTTTCGCCGGAAAACGCGTTTTCGGCCGAAAACGTGTACGTTTGCACTTCCCCGCCACAGGGAAGCTGCTAGCCGGGAATTCTCTGCCTGGTTCTACCCGCTGCCCGGAACGCTACGCAGGGCAAAAGCGGTTCTCGTCCTCCGTGCTTGCTTTTTCTCAGAAAGAGCCGTGGTGTGCGTTTTCGCCGGAAAACGCGTTTTCGGCCGAAAACGTGTACGTTTGCACTTCCCCGCCACAGGGAAGCTGCTAGCCGGGAATTCTCTGCCTGGTTCTACCCGCTGCCCGGAACGCTACGCAGGGCAAAAGCGGTTCTCGTCCTCCGTGCTTGCTTTTTCTCAGAAAGAGCCGTGGTGTGCGTTTTCGCCGGAAAACGCGTTTTCGGCCGAAAACGTGTACGTTTGCACTTCCCCGCCACAGGGAAGCTGCTAGCCGGGAATTCTCTGCCTGGTTCTACCCGCTGCCCGGAACGCTACGCAGGGCAAAAGCGGTTCTCGTCCTCCGTGCTTGCTTTTTCTCAGAAAGAGCCGTGGTGTGCGTTTTCGCCGGAAAACGCGTTTTCGGCCGAAAACGTGTACGTTTGCACTTCCCCGCCACAGGGAAGCTGCTAGCCGGGAATTCTCTGCCTGGTTCTACCCGCTGCCCGGAACGCTACGCAGGGCAAAAGCGGTTCTCGTCCTCCGTGCTTGCTTTTTCTCAGAAAGAGCCGTGGTGTGCGTTTTCGCCGGAAAACGCGTTTTCGGCCGAAAACGTGTACGTTTGCACTTCCCCGCCACAGGGAAGCTGCTAGCCGGGAATTCTCTGCCTGGTTCTACCCGCTGCCCGGAACGCTACGCAGGGCAAAAGCGGTTCTCGTCCTCCGTGCTTGCTTTTTCTCAGAAAGAGCCGTGGTGTGCGTTTTCGCCGGAAAACGCGTTTTCGGCCGAAAACGTGTACGTTTGCACTTCCCCGCCACAGGGAAGCTGCTAGCCGGGAATTCTCTGCCTGGTTCTACCCGCTGCCCGGAACGCTACGCAGGGCAAAAGCGGTTCTCGTCCTCCGTGCTTGCTTTTTCTCAGAAAGAGCCGTGGTGTGCGTTTTCGCCGGAAAACGCGTTTTCGGCCGAAAACGTGTACGTTTGCACTTCCCCGCCACAGGGAAGCTGCTAGCCGGGAATTCTCTGCCTGGTTCTACCCGCTGCCCGGAACGCTACGCAGGGCAAAAGCGGTTCTCGTCCTCCGTGCTTGCTTTTTCTCAGAAAGAGCCGTGGTGTGCGTTTTCGCCGGAAAACGCGTTTTCGGCCGAAAACGTGTACGTTTGCACTTCCCCGCCACAGGGAAGCTGCTAGCCGGGAATTCTCTGCCTGGTTCTACCCGCTGCCCGGAACGCTACGCAGGGCAAAAGCGGTTCTCGTCCTCCGTGCTTGCTTTTTCTCAGAAAGAGCCGTGGTGTGCGTTTTCGCCGGAAAACGCGTTTTCGGCCGAAAACGTGTACGTTTGCACTTCCCCGCCACAGGGAAGCTGCTAGCCGGGAATTCTCTGCCTGGTTCTACCCGCTGCCCGGAACGCTACGCAGGGCAAAAGCGGTTCTCGTCCTCCGTGCTTGCTTTTTCTCAGAAAGAGCCGTGGTGTGCGTTTTCGCCGGAAAACGCGTTTTCGGCCGAAAACGTGTACGTTTGCACTTCCCCGCCACAGGGAAGCTGCTAGCCGGGAATTCTCTGCCTGGTTCTACCCGCTGCCCGGAACGCTACGCAGGGCAAAAGCGGTTCTCGTCCTCCGTGCTTGCTTTTTCTCAGAAAGAGCCGTGGTGTGCGTTTTCGCCGGAAAACGCGTTTTCGGCCGAAAACGTGTACGTTTGCACTTCCCCGCCACAGGGAAGCTGCTAGCCGGGAATTCTCTGCCTGGTTCTACCCGCTGCCCGGAACGCTACGCAGGGCAAAAGCGGTTCTCGTCCTCCGTGCTTGCTTTTTCTCAGAAAGAGCCGTGGTGTGCGTTTTCGCCGGAAAACGCGTTTTCGGCCGAAAACGTGTACGTTTGCACTTCCCCGCCACAGGGAAGCTGCTAGCCGGGAATTCTCTGCCTGGTTCTACCCGCTGCCCGGAACGCTACGCAGGGCAAAAGCGGTTCTCGTCCTCCGTGCTTGCTTTTTCTCAGAAAGAGCCGTGGTGTGCGTTTTCGCCGGAAAACGCGTTTTCGGCCGAAAACGTGTACGTTTGCACTTCCCCGCCACAGGGAAGCTGCTAGCCGGGAATTCTCTGCCTGGTTCTACCCGCTGCCCGGAACGCTACGCAGGGCAAAAGCGGTTCTCGTCCTCCGTGCTTGCTTTTTCTCAGAAAGAGCCGTGGTGTGCGTTTTCGCCGGAAAACGCGTTTTCGGCCGAAAACGTGTACGTTTGCACTTCCCCGCCACAGGGAAGCTGCTAGCCGGGAATTCTCTGCCTGGTTCTACCCGCTGCCCGGAACGCTACGCAGGGCAAAAGCGGTTCTCGTCCTCCGTGCTTGCTTTTTCTCAGAAAGAGCCGTGGTGTGCGTTTTCGCCGGAAAACGCGTTTTCGGCCGAAAACGTGTACGTTTGCACTTCCCCGCCACAGGGAAGCTGCTAGCCGGGAATTCTCTGCCTGGTTCTACCCGCTGCCCGGAACGCTACGCAGGGCAAAAGCGGTTCTCGTCCTCCGTGCTTGCTTTTTCTCAGAAAGAGCCGTGGTGTGCGTTTTCGCCGGAAAACGCGTTTTCGGCCGAAAACGTGTACGTTTGCACTTCCCCGCCACAGGGAAGCTGCTAGCCGGGAATTCTCTGCCTGGTTCTACCCGCTGCCCGGAACGCTACGGGGCAAAAGCGGTTCTCGTCCTCCGTGCTTGCTTTTTCTCAGAAAGAGCCGTGGTGTGCGTTTTCGCCGGAAAACGCGTTTTCGGCCGAAAACGTGTACGTTTGCACTTCCCCGCCACAGGGAAGCTGCTAGCCGGGAATTCTCTGCCTGGTTCTACCCGCTGCCCGGAACGCTACGCAGGGCAAAAGCGGTTCTCGTCCTCCGTGCTTGCTTTTTCTCAGAAAGAGCCGTGGTGTGCGTTTTCGCCGGAAAACGCGTTTTCGGCCGAAAACGTGTACGTTTGCACTTCCCCGCCACAGGGAAGCTGCTAGCCGGGAATTCTCTGCCTGGTTCTACCCGCTGCCCGGAACGCTACGCAGGGCAAAAGCGGTTCTCGTCCTCCGTGCTTGCTTTTTCTCAGAAAGAGCCGTGGTGTGCGTTTTCGCCGGAAAACGCGTTTTCGGCCGAAAACGTGTACGTTTGCACTTCCCCGCCACAGGGAAGCTGCTAGCCGGGAATTCTCTGCCTGGTTCTACCCGCTGCCCGGAACGCTACGCAGGGCAAAAGCGGTTCTCGTCCTCCGTGCTTGCTTTTTCTCAGAAAGAGCCGTGGTGTGCGTTTTCGCCGGAAAACGCGTTTTCGGCCGAAAACGTGTACGTTTGCACTTCCCCGCCACAGGGAAGCTGCTAGCCGGGAATTCTCTGCCTGGTTCTACCCGCTGCCCGGAACGCTACGCAGGGCAAAAGCGGTTCTCGTCCTCCGTGCTTGCTTTTTCTCAGAAAGAGCCGTGGTGTGCGTTTTCGCCGGAAAACGCGTTTTCGGCCGAAAACGTGTACGTTTGCACTTCCCCGCCACAGGGAAGCTGCTAGCCGGGAATTCTCTGCCTGGTTCTACCCGCTGCCCGGAACGCTACGCAGGGCAAAAGCGGTTCTCGTCCTCCGTGCTTGCTTTTTCTCAGAAAGAGCCGTGGTGTGCGTTTTCGCCGGAAAACGCGTTTTCGGCCGAAAACGTGTACGTTTGCACTTCCCCGCCACAGGGAAGCTGCTAGCCGGGAATTCTCTGCCTGGTTCTACCCGCTGCCCGGAACGCTACGCAGGGCAAAAGCGGTTCTCGTCCTCCGTGCTTGCTTTTTCTCAGAAAGAGCCGTGGTGTGCGTTTTCGCCGGAAAACGCGTTTTCGGCCGAAAACGTGTACGTTTGCACTTCCCCGCCACAGGGAAGCTGCTAGCCGGGAATTCTCTGCCTGGTTCTACCCGCTGCCCGGAACGCTACGCAGGGCAAAAGCGGTTCTCGTCCTCCGTGCTTGCTTTTTCTCAGAAAGAGCCGTGGTGTGCGTTTTCGCCGGAAAACGCGTTTTCGGCCGAAAACGTGTACGTTTGCACTTCCCCGCCACAGGGAAGCTGCTAGCCGGGAATTCTCTGCCTGGTTCTACCCGCTGCCCGGAACGCTACGCAGGGCAAAAGCGGTTCTCGTCCTCCGTGCTTGCTTTTTCTCAGAAAGAGCCGTGGTGTGCGTTTTCGCCGGAAAACGCGTTTTCGGCCGAAAACGTGTACGTTTGCACTTCCCCGCCACAGGGAAGCTGCTAGCCGGGAATTCTCTGCCTGGTTCTACCCGCTGCCCGGAACGCTACGCAGGGCAAAAGCGGTTCTCGTCCTCCGTGCTTGCTTTTTCTCAGAAAGAGCCGTGGTGTGCGTTTTCGCCGGAAAACGCGTTTTCGGCCGAAAACGTGTACGTTTGCACTTCCCCGCCACAGGGAAGCTGCTAGCCGGGAATTCTCTGCCTGGTTCTACCCGCTGCCCGGAACGCTACGCAGGGCAAAAGCGGTTCTCGTCCTCCGTGCTTGCTTTTTCTCAGAAAGAGCCGTGGTGTGCGTTTTCGCCGGAAAACGCGTTTTCGGCCGAAAACGTGTACGTTTGCACTTCCCCGCCACAGGGAAGCTGCTAGCCGGGAATTCTCTGCCTGGTTCTACCCGCTGCCCGGAACGCTACGCAGGGCAAAAGCGGTTCTCGTCCTCCGTGCTTGCTTTTTCTCAGAAAGAGCCGTGGTGTGCGTTTTCGCCGGAAAACGCGTTTTCGGCCGAAAACGTGTACGTTTGCACTTCCCCGCCACAGGGAAGCTGCTAGCCGGGAATTCTCTGCCTGGTTCTACCCGCTGCCCGGAACGCTACGCAGGGCAAAAGCGGTTCTCGTCCTCCGTGCTTGCTTTTTCTCAGAAAGAGCCGTGGTGTGCGTTTTCGCCGGAAAACGCGTTTTCGGCCGAAAACGTGTACGTTTGCACTTCCCCGCCACAGGGAAGCTGCTAGCCGGGAATTCTCTGCCTGGTTCTACCCGCTGCCCGGAACGCTACGCAGGGCAAAAGCGGTTCTCGTCCTCCGTGCTTGCTTTTTCTCAGAAAGAGCCGTGGTGTGCGTTTTCGCCGGAAAACGCGTTTTCGGCCGAAAACGTGTACGTTTGCACTTCCCCGCCACAGGGAAGCTGCTAGCCGGGAATTCTCTGCCTGGTTCTACCCGCTGCCCGGAACGCTACGCAGGGCAAAAGCGGTTCTCGTCCTCCGTGCTTGCTTTTTCTCAGAAAGAGCCGTGGTGTGCGTTTTCGCCGGAAAACGCGTTTTCGGCCGAAAACGTGTACGTTTGCACTTCCCCGCCACAGGGAAGCTGCTAGCCGGGAATTCTCTGCCTGGTTCTACCCGCTGCCCGGAACGCTACGCAGGGCAAAAGCGGTTCTCGTCCTCCGTGCTTGCTTTTTCTCAGAAAGAGCCGTGGTGTGCGTTTTCGCCGGAAAACGCGTTTTCGGCCGAAAACGTGTACGTTTGCACTTCCCCGCCACAGGGAAGCTGCTAGCCGGGAATTCTCTGCCTGGTTCTACCCGCTGCCCGGAACGCTACGCAGGGCAAAAGCGGTTCTCGTCCTCCGTGCTTGCTTTTTCTCAGAAAGAGCCGTGGTGTGCGTTTTCGCCGGAAAACGCGTTTTCGGCCGAAAACGTGTACGTTTGCACTTCCCCGCCACAGGGAAGCTGCTAGCCGGGAATTCTCTGCCTGGTTCTACCCGCTGCCCGGAACGCTACGCAGGGCAAAAGCGGTTCTCGTCCTCCGTGCTTGCTTTTTCTCAGAAAGAGCCGTGGTGTGCGTTTTCGCCGGAAAACGCGTTTTCGGCCGAAAACGTGTACGTTTGCACTTCCCCGCCACAGGGAAGCTGCTAGCCGGGAATTCTCTGCCTGGTTCTACCCGCTGCCCGGAACGCTACGCAGGGCAAAAGCGGTTCTCGTCCTCCGTGCTTGCTTTTTCTCAGAAAGAGCCGTGGTGTGCGTTTTCGCCGGAAAACGCGTTTTCGGCCGAAAACGTGTACGTTTGCACTTCCCCGCCACAGGGAAGCTGCTAGCCGGGAATTCTCTGCCTGGTTCTACCCGCTGCCCGGAACGCTACGCAGGGCAAAAGCGGTTCTCGTCCTCCGTGCTTGCTTTTTCTCAGAAAGAGCCGTGGTGTGCGTTTTCGCCGGAAAACGCGTTTTCGGCCGAAAACGTGTACGTTTGCACTTCCCCGCCACAGGGAAGCTGCTAGCCGGGAATTCTCTGCCTGGTTCTACCCGCTGCCCGGAACGCTACGCAGGGCAAAAGCGGTTCTCGTCCTCCGTGCTTGCTTTTTCTCAGAAAGAGCCGTGGTGTGCGTTTTCGCCGGAAAACGCGTTTTCGGCCGAAAACGTGTACGTTTGCACTTCCCCGCCACAGGGAAGCTGCTAGCCGGGAATTCTCTGCCTGGTTCTACCCGCTGCCCGGAACGCTACGCAGGGCAAAAGCGGTTCTCGTCCTCCGTGCTTGCTTTTTCTCAGAAAGAGCCGTGGTGTGCGTTTTCGCCGGAAAACGCGTTTTCGGCCGAAAACGTGTACGTTTGCACTTCCCCGCCACAGGGAAGCTGCTAGCCGGGAATTCTCTGCCTGGTTCTACCCGCTGCCCGGAACGCTACGCAGGGCAAAAGCGGTTCTCGTCCTCCGTGCTTGCTTTTTCTCAGAAAGAGCCGTGGTGTGCGTTTTCGCCGGAAAACGCGTTTTCGGCCGAAAACGTGTACGTTTGCACTTCCCCGCCACAGGGAAGCTGCTAGCCGGGAATTCTCTGCCTGGTTCTACCCGCTGCCCGGAACGCTACGCAGGGCAAAAGCGGTTCTCGTCCTCCGTGCTTGCTTTTTCTCAGAAAGAGCCGTGGTGTGCGTTTTCGCCGGAAAACGCGTTTTCGGCCGAAAACGTGTACGTTTGCACTTCCCCGCCACAGGGAAGCTGCTAGCCGGGAATTCTCTGCCTGGTTCTACCCGCTGCCCGGAACGCTACGCAGGGCAAAAGCGGTTCTCGTCCTCCGTGCTTGCTTTTTCTCAGAAAGAGCCGTGGTGTGCGTTTTCGCCGGAAAACGCGTTTTCGGCCGAAAACGTGTACGTTTGCACTTCCCCGCCACAGGGAAGCTGCTAGCCGGGAATTCTCTGCCTGGTTCTACCCGCTGCCCGGAACGCTACGCAGGGCAAAAGCGGTTCTCGTCCTCCGTGCTTGCTTTTTCTCAGAAAGAGCCGTGGTGTGCGTTTTCGCCGGAAAACGCGTTTTCGGCCGAAAACGTGTACGTTTGCACTTCCCCGCCACAGGGAAGCTGCTAGCCGGGAATTCTCTGCCTGGTTCTACCCGCTGCCCGGAACGCTACGCAGGGCAAAAGCGGTTCTCGTCCTCCGTGCTTGCTTTTTCTCAGAAAGAGCCGTGGTGTGCGTTTTCGCCGGAAAACGCGTTTTCGGCCGAAAACGTGTACGTTTGCACTTCCCCGCCACAGGGAAGCTGCTAGCCGGGAATTCTCTGCCTGGTTCTACCCGCTGCCCGGAACGCTACGCAGGGCAAAAGCGGTTCTCGTCCTCCGTGCTTGCTTTTTCTCAGAAAGAGCCGTGGTGTGCGTTTTCGCCGGAAAACGCGTTTTCGGCCGAAAACGTGTACGTTTGCACTTCCCCGCCACAGGGAAGCTGCTAGCCGGGAATTCTCTGCCTGGTTCTACCCGCTGCCCGGAACGCTACGCAGGGCAAAAGCGGTTCTCGTCCTCCGTGCTTGCTTTTTCTCAGAAAGAGCCGTGGTGTGCGTTTTCGCCGGAAAACGCGTTTTCGGCCGAAAACGTGTACGTTTGCACTTCCCCGCCACAGGGAAGCTGCTAGCCGGGAATTCTCTGCCTGGTTCTACCCGCTGCCCGGAACGCTACGCAGGGCAAAAGCGGTTCTCGTCCTCCGTGCTTGCTTTTTCTCAGAAAGAGCCGTGGTGTGCGTTTTCGCCGGAAAACGCGTTTTCGGCCGAAAACGTGTACGTTTGCACTTCCCCGCCCACAGGGAAGCTGCTAGCCGGGAATTCTCTGCCTGGTTCTACCCGCTGCCCGGAACGCTACGCAGGGCAAAAGCGGTTCTCGTCCTCCGTGCTTGCTTTTTCTCAGAAAGAGCCGTGGTGTGCGTTTTCGCCGGAAAACGCGTTTTCGGCCGAAAACGTGTACGTTTGCACTTCCCCGCCACAGGGAAGCTGCTAGCCGGGAATTCTCTGCCTGGTTCTACCCGCTGCCCGGAACGCTACGCAGGGCAAAAGCGGTTCTCGTCCTCCGTGCTTGCTTTTTCTCAGAAAGAGCCGTGGTGTGCGTTTTCGCCGGAAAACGCGTTTTCGGCCGAAAACGTGTACGTTTGCACTTCCCCGCCACAGGGAAGCTGCTAGCCGGGAATTCTCTGCCTGGTTCTACCCGCTGCCCGGAACGCTACGCAGGGCAAAAGCGGTTCTCGTCCTCCGTGCTTGCTTTTTCTCAGAAAGAGCCGTGGTGTGCGTTTTCGCCGGAAAACGCGTTTTCGGCCGAAAACGTGTACGTTTGCACTTCCCCGCCACAGGGAAGCTGCTAGCCGGGAATTCTCTGCCTGGTTCTACCCGCTGCCCGGAACGCTACGCAGGGCAAAAGCGGTTCTCGTCCTCCGTGCTTGCTTTTTCTCAGAAAGAGCCGTGGTGTGCGTTTTCGCCGGAAAACGCGTTTTCGGCCGAAAACGTGTACGTTTGCACTTCCCCGCCACAGGGAAGCTGCTAGCCGGGAATTCTCTGCCTGGTTCTACCCGCTGCCCGGAACGCTACGCAGGGCAAAAGCGGTTCTCGTCCTCCGTGCTTGCTTTTTCTCAGAAAGAGCCGTGGTGTGCGTTTTCGCCGGAAAACGCGTTTTCGGCCGAAAACGTGTACGTTTGCACTTCCCCGCCACAGGGAAGCTGCTAGCCGGGAATTCTCTGCCTGGTTCTACCCGCTGCCCGGAACGCTACGCAGGGCAAAAGCGGTTCTCGTCCTCCGTGCTTGCTTTTTCTCAGAAAGAGCCGTGGTGTGCGTTTTCGCCGGAAAACGCGTTTTCGGCCGAAAACGTGTACGTTTGCACTTCCCCGCCACAGGGAAGCTGCTAGCCGGGAATTCTCTGCCTGGTTCTACCCGCTGCCCGGAACGCTACGCAGGGCAAAAGCGGTTCTCGTCCTCCGTGCTTGCTTTTTCTCAGAAAGAGCCGTGGTGTGCGTTTTCGCCGGAAAACGCGTTTTCGGCCGAAAACGTGTACGTTTGCACTTCCCCGCCACAGGGAAGCTGCTAGCCGGGAATTCTCTGCCTGGTTCTACCCGCTGCCCGGAACGCTACGCAGGGCAAAAGCGGTTCTCGTCCTCCGTGCTTGCTTTTTCTCAGAAAGAGCCGTGGTGTGCGTTTTCGCCGGAAAACGCGTTTTCGGCCGAAAACGTGTACGTTTGCACTTCCCCGCCACAGGGAAGCTGCTAGCCGGGAATTCTCTGCCTGGTTCTACCCGCTGCCCGGAACGCTACGCAGGGCAAAAGCGGTTCTCGTCCTCCGTGCTTGCTTTTTCTCAGAAAGAGCCGTGGTGTGCGTTTTCGCCGGAAAACGCGTTTTCGGCCGAAAACGTGTACGTTTGCACTTCCCCGCCACAGGGAAGCTGCTAGCCGGGAATTCTCTGCCTGGTTCTACCCGCTGCCCGGAACGCTACGCAGGGCAAAAGCGGTTCTCGTCCTCCGTGCTTGCTTTTTCTCAGAAAGAGCCGTGGTGTGCGTTTTCGCCGGAAAACGCGTTTTCGGCCGAAAACGTGTACGTTTGCACTTCCCCGCCACAGGGAAGCTGCTAGCCGGGAATTCTCTGCCTGGTTCTACCCGCTGCCCGGAACGCTACGCAGGGCAAAAGCGGTTCTCGTCCTCCGTGCTTGCTTTTTCTCAGAAAGAGCCGTGGTGTGCGTTTTCGCCGGAAAACGCGTTTTCGGCCGAAAACGTGTACGTTTGCACTTCCCCGCCACAGGGAAGCTGCTAGCCGGGAATTCTCTGCCTGGTTCTACCCGCTGCCCGGAACGCTACGCAGGGCAAAAGCGGTTCTCGTCCTCCGTGCTTGCTTTATCTCAGAAAGAGCCGTGGTGTGCGTTTTCGCCGGAAAACGCGTTTTCGGCCAAAAACGTGTACGTTTGCACTTCCCCGCCACAGGGAAGCTGCTAGCCGGGAATTCTCTGCCTGGTTCTACCCGCTGCCCGGAACGCTACGCAGGGCAAAAGCGGTTCTCGTCCTCCGTGCTTGCTTTTTCTCAGAAAGAGCCGTGGTGTGCGTTTTCGCCGGAAAACGCGTTTTCGGCCGAAAACGTGTACGTTTGCACTTCCCCGCCACAGGGAAGCTGCTAGCCGGGAATTCTCTGCCTGGTTCTACCCGCTGCCCGGAACGCTACGCAGGGCAAAAGCGGTTCTCGTCCTCCGTGCTTGCTTTTTCTCAGAAAGAGCCGTGGTGTGCGTTTTCGCCGGAAAACGCGTTTTCGGCCGAAAACGTGTACGTTTGCACTTCCCCGCCACAGGGAAGCTGCTAGCCGGGAATTCTCTGCCTGGTTCTACCCGCTGCCCGGAACGCTACGCAGGGCAAAAGCGGTTCTCGTCCTCCGTGCTTGCTTTTTCTCAGAAAGAGCCGTGGTGTGCGTTTTCGCCGGAAAACGCGTTTTCGGCCGAAAACGTGTACGTTTGCACTTCCCCGCCACAGGGAAGCTGCTAGCCGGGAATTCTCTGCCTGGTTCTACCCGCTGCCCGGAACGCTACGCAGGGCAAAAGCGGTTCTCGTCCTCCGTGCTTGCTTTTTCTCAGAAAGAGCCGTGGTGTGCGTTTTCGCCGGAAAACGCGTTTTCGGCCGAAAACGTGTACGTTTGCACTTCCCCGCCACAGGGAAGCTGCTAGCCGGGAATTCTCTGCCTGGTTCTACCCGCTGCCCGGAACGCTACGCAGGGCAAAAGCGGTTCTCGTCCTCCGTGCTTGCTTTTTCTCAGAAAGAGCCGTGGTGTGCGTTTTCGCCGGAAAACGCGTTTTCGGCCGAAAACGTGTACGTTTGCACTTCCCCGCCACAGGGAAGCTGCTAGCCGGGAATTCTCTGCCTGGTTCTACCCGCTGCCCGGAACGCTACGCAGGGCAAAAGCGGTTCTCGTCCTCCGTGCTTGCTTTTTCTCAGAAAGAGCCGTGGTGTGCGTTTTCGCCGGAAAACGCGTTTTCGGCCGAAAACGTGTACGTTTGCACTTCCCCGCCACAGGGAAGCTGCTAGCCGGGAATTCTCTGCCTGGTTCTACCCGCTGCCCGGAACGCTACGCAGGGCAAAAGCGGTTCTCGTCCTCCGTGCTTGCTTTTTCTCAGAAAGAGCCGTGGTGTGCGTTTTCGCCGGAAAACGCGTTTTCGGCCGAAAACGTGTACGTTTGCACTTCCCCGCCACAGGGAAGCTGCTAGCCGGGAATTCTCTGCCTGGTTCTACCCGCTGCCCGGAACGCTACGCAGGGCAAAAGCGGTTCTCGTCCTCCGTGCTTGCTTTTTCTCAGAAAGAGCCGTGGTGTGCGTTTTCGCCGGAAAACGCGTTTTCGGCCGAAAACGTGTACG